>NW_007249981.1:0-5206 GCF_000164805.1 Carlito syrichta
TGCATAACATTTTGACATTTAAGTGTGTTTAAGCTTAAAATCACATAACCAATCCTTTGAGACTTGTAGAGTTAAAATTTTGGACCAAATCTATCCCATTTTAGACTCTTCTCAAGACTTACCGATGAGAGGGAATGGAGCCTCTTCCTTGCCAGAACTGACCCACAGCTGGTAACATTTCTCAGAGTACTTGAAACCAAAATAACTAAGCATTACAACAAATCTATAACAGTAAATACTTGAAAAAGGACACATTTCCTCTGTGTTTCTACATTTTCAAAAGAAAAATAAAAGCACCTGCACCAATGGAAATGCTATTTAATCCACTGTGGCCACCATATTTGAGTGAACAGTGCTAATTTCAGCAACCCCTGCTCCCCACCCAGCATCCAAGACTACTACCCGAGATCTCGCCTTGTCCCTTCTGATAGGCCATGGATCTATAAAGCCACAGTGTTATCAGTCCCTTTACTTTCTGAGTGCCCTACGCAAATAGAAACCACATTTATGCTCCTTCACTAACAAAGAAAAGTCTAATCTGCACAGTCCTGTCTTCTGCTGTCTCCGACATTTTGCAAAATGAACTCTGCCTTCACATGTCCCTGCCCAGACAAGCCTGTTCCCCAGAGGGCCGTACACCTGCATGACTCTGCTTGAGAAAAGTAAAACTCAAAGCACTGCATGCTCAGCAGCCCTGAGAAAAAGGACACAAGTGCCCAAGAGGCCTTGAGGAGATAAGATGCCAGAGTGAAGTCAGCCCACAGGCTTTCATTCACTGTGGGAGGTGAGAAGGGACAAGGACTCTAACCTAGAGAACAGGCCAGGCACGGAAAAGAGTTATCCCAAGCTGAATTATCACCCTGCAATACTGGAAATCTCACTGGAAACAAACAAATCTAAATTTACATTTAGACTCTGCTACATTAGTTAAAGAGTCCCTCAGGAGAGGCATAAGCAAAAATAGGTTTCAAATTGCGTTCTTGGTGACAAGTCCTCCTTCCTAATTAAAATCATGACCTTGTCCATATAAAGATTCCCAGGTGTGGAGACTGTCACTCTCACACACACAGCTAATCAGCTCAAAACTGTATTGCAAATAGAAAATAAGATCAAATTTTTTAAAAATTTTAAGATAAGGGCTGAATTATACTGAAATGACATAAGTCAAGTGTGTGTGTGTGTCCAAAAACCTTCAATTCTTCAATAAAACAGAAATATTGTGTCTGGTGAGACGAATTGCTTTTTATAAAATACAAATTTGAAATAAAATGTGCTGTATTGTATTTTAAATCAATCTCCCCACCCTATTCATAAAACTACTCTCTCTCCTCCATGTTTTAGTTCTTATTAAGGCACCTCTATGTTACAGTTTGAAAGCAATGTAGAAGTGTCTGCTTTCTTCAGTTCATCTAAATTCAGTTTTATTTTTTAAATGGTATTAAATTCCACTAGTACAGAAATAATGAATTCCTTGGGCCAAATTCTGGTTACGCCCTGTTTTTAAAGGGCATTAGTATAGCATTCAATCAAACAATATTTAAATACAACACTTGGATGCAATGTCATAACAGCAAGAAAGTGTCACATTATTGGGAGTTTCATGCAAGGAGTCATGCTACATAACTGCCTCCTTCAGCTTCTGTCCATCTGAATGCCACTTTCTTTAACAAAATTCTCAGTTATGTGGACTTCCCTATTTTCTCTTAAGAAACCCTCACCCTCATCCTCAAATATACCCACCTCTTCCACCAAAAAAAAAAAAAACAAACCACAACAATTTACACCAGCTCCACTAAAACACAAAGGAACAGACACTTAAAAGCAAACCAGGATGAAAGCATTGTGCACATAAATGACCCCAAATCCACAGACTCATCAAACTTTGTCTTTTTCTTTCCCAATTCATTAGATGCATCAGCTGTCTCATTCTCAGGACAAACATCAGGGAATATGGCTTCTAGCCAGGTGTTTTTAATTTCAAAATTTACAAAAGATGTCCTTCAAGCCTAAGATTGAGTTCTTGGTTGATTTTCAGGGTAAGAAGGTATGAAAGCTGAGAAACTGGGAAATATGATATTCAACAACAATGCAGTAGAGGTGGTTGCAACTTTCTTATTATGAATTTTTCAAAAATGTTGTTTTATATGCATATAATACATACAGTAAAAATTCATGTAGTTGTTAGCATTCTAAAATTATAGCCCAACTTCTTTATGCTATCACTTTTACTTCACACAAAATGCAACAGGATAATACAAGAAACCACTTGTATATAAACTTATATTATAAACTAAATTTGGGGGAATAAAATATGACTTTGATGTATCTCATAAACAGCTGTCTTATGATGGAAGGTGCATGACACAAAACACGGGTATACACACACATGTATGTAAATGTACATGAATGCAAAAATCAGAGTTTTTAAAGCTTATTTTTTTCAAAATTGGTTTTTAAACAAAATTGGCTTGTAGGTAACTTACAGTTATTCCTAGCATTGGCAGTGCCTTCTTGATTACATCATTTGCTGTGTCTGAAGTTGTTACTCTAACAGTTATGGACTGTAAAAAAAAATAAGAAAATTTGAAAATAATTAACAATTATAATGCATACGCTTACACAATTAATGTCAAATTGTGATCATAACCTAAAGGCAAAGCTTGCTTCCAGGTCATGGCAAAGTAAACCAGAGGGAGAACATGAAGCCTTAATTCATTTTCATTCCTTGATCTTACAAGATGCCCGTAAAAAGAATTTCAGTAAAACAGATATTTCTCTTTAAAACAAAGGGTTTGTGACACTCAGAATTTAACTATTGAGGCAAGAAGAGGAAAAGTGGGAATTTAGAGATGGCACAGGGCTGCTCCCATACTCAGCATCATGAGGCTAACTGCTGGGGGGAACATAGCATCAATAAGGGTACCCAATCTCTAACCAGGTGAAGTGGGGACCAAGGGGAGGCCCAAACTTTACTCCGAGAACACAATGGTAGGGCTCAGAGCAAACACACTCAAGGATGTTAGGGGCATCTCACGCTCAAGTGCCCAGGAGGTGCAAATACTGGGCTTTCACTTGGGAGTTTAAATAGAAGTAAGGATTCTTCTATTTTAAACAAATCTATGAAGGTTCATCCACATGATTTTAAAAGTCTACCATAATGTCTTTTGTAAAGTAGCAATATATGTATTTTTTTAAATAATAGTTTCCCTGCCTTTCTTTTTTTTTTGCTGCAACAAAATAACCTTAAAATTTTTATTTCAATATGCTCATTCTAAATGTTATCTTAACAAACAATTTAAAATGCAGTATTTATGTTAACATTATATGCACCAGCACTCAAACAGCCTGACCAAACTATAAATATATAATTAAGCCTATCTGTGTCTTTGTATTCAAGTTATTTCAAGAAGAAAAAATACTAAGCCTTCTTTAAACAATTTGCCTATGATCTTAAAACTTATGGGACATGTACACTTTAACAATCCTTTAAAACACAGACTATTATGTCCTGAGTTATCAAAACAGAAAACTACAACATGGACTATAAAAATGAAGCCATACAAATCACTACGCCCAAGAATAATGTGAGAAGTCTCAAGTGGGTATGATGATGATCTCATTTCGAGACACCAAAAATTTATTCTGTATTTACTGAGTTCTCCTTCCCTTTACTGTTCAACTGAGAGGCTCTTAATTTTCGGATACTAGACAAACTACACAGGATTATCAATTACTATCTACAGTACTACAATAAATATATAATAAATTTTAATGTGACATTGAATTGTTCTCCAGGCAGTTGCAGGTTGATTTTGTCAGGAATCAGTGTGCAGGACTCTTCAAACTAGTGGGAAAAATCCAAGTCTGGCTTGTTCTGGTTAGACAGGTTTGGCTTTCTATCCAATGAATCCAAACTTCTTAAATTTCTTTTAGAGGAAATCTTCACATCCACGTGGCAAAACATTTTCCTCTTCTTCTGGCCACACGGGAAAACTTCCTTCTGAGCAAGTTTCCTTAGAAATGCCATCGGTGCAGTTAGGTACACATGTATGACCAGAGGGGTAGCCGCCACCATCTTCGCCACGCCCGCCTCAGGCTCTGGCTCCCACCTCCCCTCCAGCCTCCGCTTTGCTATGACCAGAGGCGTGAGGCCAGGGGTGCGGCAGGCCAACCTGGCCCTCGAGGAGAGCTCCGTGGGGGGGAGCAAGCTGCGGCGGCACTGCGGGGTTCGTCCCCACCCCCCGGGCTCGCCCGAGGGCACAAAGGAGCAGGTCAGGCGGTGGCAGCGGCACTTCGAAGGACCTTGTGGGTGAACCCCCTGCCTTTCTTTATGTGGTTTTTAGGACAATGGGTTTTCATTGTATACAGAGCATATTAAGTTCAAAATATTAATTGTAAGGATATGTGTATTTCTTCTGGATGCTGTTCTCCTTGTAGACAAAACTGAAAAACTTCAGTAGATAGAGCTCTCTGCAAACAAGTAACTTTAAAATCTGAAGTTTCTATCAAATATATATTTTTTTCTTTTTGAGATGAGTCTCACTCTGTCACCCAGACTGGAGTGCAGTGGCCGCTCCCAGCCACCGCAGCCTCGACCTGCTGGGCTCCGGCGATCATTCCGCCTCACCCTTCCAAGTAGCTGGAACTACAGGCACATGCTACCACGCCCGGCTCATTTTTTGATTGATTGTAGAGATGAGGTCTTGCCAAGTTGCCCAGGTGGGTCTCGAACCCGCAGGCTGAGGCAATCCACTCACCTCAGCATCCCAAAGGCATGGAATTACAGGCTGAGTCACCGAGCACAGTTGAAATAAGTTTTTAAAATGGAAATGTTACTTTAGTTTTTCATATCAGCAAAAATGTTTCTTGACATATGTAAAACAAGGAAAATGAGACCAATTATCAGGTGAAACCAACTTCAAGATGAATCAACTAGATGTTAAAAAATTATGAGACAACAGTAAGGTATTATAATTAGGCTCAATTACATAAAGGAAAATAAGCTCATGGCAAATCCACTCTAGGAATAGGCATGAAAACATTTATTTATTTTATTTTATTTTATTTTTTGAGTTGGAGTCTCACTCTGTCACTCAGACTGGAGTGAAGTGGCCGCTTCTGGCCACTGCAGCCTCGACCTGCTGGGCTCCAGCGATCCTTCCCCCTCAGCCTTCCAAGTAGCTGGAACTACAGGTGCGTGCTACAT
>NW_007249981.1:6419-24683 GCF_000164805.1 Carlito syrichta
TCTGGCAATAAGGTTGCTGGGTTAAGGCTCTGAACAGAAGAGAAAGTTATTCTGGGCTGATCAAGCAGGAGGGTCTGATATTGAGTGATTCAGGCATTTGACATCCAGCACCCAGAGGCTCCTCACAGTAGAGCCTCAGCAGCATAGGGGACTATTAATAATAGATTTTGAACCAAAAGTTAGTTTGTCTGCCTCTTTGACTAGAATAGCCATGGCAGTGATAGGCCATAGACAAGAGGGTCCACCAGAAGCCACCAGATTCAGTTTTTGACATGTAGGCCACCGGTCATCTCCAAGACCCTGGAGTTTGAGTGAGAACTCCTTTGGCAATTCCCCATTGTTCGTGAATGAACAGGTGGAAGGGCTTGGTTACATCTGGAAGGATGAAAGCTGGGGCCTTTGTAAGTGCAATTTTTAACTGTTGGAAGGCTTGTTCTTTGGTACCAGTCCATACTAGGGGCTGATTCCCCACACTAAAAGTGACACTATAGAGTGACTTGGCAACTTCAGCAAAACCCAGGATTCACAGCCAGCAATACCCCACTACCCCCAGAAATTCTTGTATCTGCTGCTTTGAAGTTGGGGTGGTATTTTGGAGGATGGCCTCTTTCCAGGCTGTGGACAGGGCTCACTTACTCCCTTTTTAGCTTATATCCCAGATCAGAGACTTCAGGCTAGCAGAACTGTGCGTTCTTAGCTGATACCCAGTAACCTAGGACCTGGAGAAGTTGTAGCAATGTCTTTTAGACAAGTGACCAGGTCTGCTGCTGCAAGCAGAAGATCATCTTCGTAACGCAGTAGACTCAGGGTGAGCAACATGAAAACCTATTAAGTCCTGCTGTAATTATTCTCCAAACAGTGTTGGGGAATTTTTGAAACCTTGTGGCAGCCTGGTCCAAGTTAGCTTACAGGTGTCTCCTAAATCCGGATCTGTCTATTCAAAGGCAAAAATGGGTTGACTGACAGGAGACAAGGGAATAGAAAAGAATGCATCTTTTACACCTAACACAGTATACACTTGTTATTGAGGAGGAAGAAAAATGAGCAAGGTGTATGGGTTAGGAATGATGGCATGAATTGTCTCAATTTGCTTATTGACTTCCCTTAAATCCTGGATGGGTCTGTAGTCAGATGTCCCTGACTTTTTGACTGGCAAACACAGAGTGTTACATGCAGATTTAGAGGGTGTTAAAATGCCTGCAGCCATGAGTCTTCTATTGTGGGGACCAATCCCTCTCTGAGCTTGTAAGTTCATAGGATATTGTTGAAATTGTACAGGAGTAGGAAGCCAGCAGACTCACTACAACCAGAGGGTGATGTTTTGCCTATCCTGGTGGGTTTGTCTCTGCCCAGACTGAGGGGAACTCTTGCTGTAACTGTAGAAGCAAGCTTGATGAGACATTATCAGTGGAAGGATTGGCAGATGTCAGGAGGTTTTCCACAGAGACTGGGACAGTTAAAAGCATTTGGTAAGCAGTTGGAACAAACATTTCAGTCTTTTCAGGTAAAAGCACAACCTTGCTCTTAATTTTCGATGCAAATCCTGACCCATGAGGCAGTATGGGCAGTCAGGGGTTGGAAGAGTGAGTGAGTGGCTCGTTTGTGTCCTAAGTCAATGGTTCTATTGGAGGTGAACTTGCAGTTTGTAGTTGCAACTATTGCCCCTTGAATAGAAATTTGTTTATTGGACATGGCTTCTAATGGTGATCTTAGGACTGAAAGTTCCGCCCTGGTATGCACTAAAAGTTGGATCAGTGACCCCCTGCAGCTGCAGTAACCATGGGTTCTTGGGGTCCTAAAGAAAAAGAGACCTGACTCCTTCAGTCCTCAGCAGGAACCAGAACTCGCTTAGGGTTGTTTGTTCCTGATTTTGGATTTTTTGGAGTAATCTTTTGCCCAATGTCCAAACTCCTTGCAATATGCACATTGTATTCAGCCAGCAGGGATTGTCCAGTCCCTTTTTGTCCCTTCCTCTTTCCCTGCTTCCTATTTTCCTCCTTTTTCTGACATGGCAGCCTCCAGCAGGACAGGAAGTTTAGAAGACTGTTACCAAATCTGAACCTGGCATTTGGCTGTTTTATCAGCATCTTTTGTTGCTAATTTTTGTTTTTCAACATCCCAATTATCAAAAACCTTTCAAGCTACTTCCAGTAGCTGGGAGATATTCATGTCACAAAACCTTCAAGTTTCTGCAATATTTTCTTGATGTCTGGAGCTGCTTGTGTAACAAATACCAAATTAATAGCTTGAGTATTCTCAGGAGTTGAGGGATCGAATGGTGTATAGATATGGTAAACTTCTTGAAGGCCTTCAAGAAATGCCCCTGGAGATTCCTCAGGTTCCTGGGGAATTTGGTAGTTTTAGGGGTTGATAGTTTTTTGGGCTGCTCTCATTATCCCTGCTAATAGAGTGCAGTGCTATGTATCTAATGTCCTGGACCCAGCCAAAGTATTAAAGTCCAAATCAGGTGAGAAGAGGGAAAAATGTCATTTATTATTTCCCGAATATCTTCCTGGCTACAAGGAGTTGAAGCTAGAACAGATTTTCTAGCTTCAATCCTAATTCGCTCCTGCTCCTTTGATGTAAACAACGTCAAGAGGAGTTGCTGGCAATCATTCCATGTGGGGCAATGAGTGCACATGATTGAATCCATTAGAGACTCCAAAGCCTGGGGCTTGTCTGAACACATTGGATTCTGGTATTTCCAGTTGCATAAATCAGATATGGAGACAGGAATATATACTACAAAAGGTCACTCTGCTCCTTTGTGAAGGACGAACTTCCCTGAGGGGAAAGAGAGGGGCGGGATTGGTCCAAGATCAGAGATGGGCAGCCGGAGGTGGAGAGGACAGAGAGAGGGCAAATCTAGAGACAACTGCAGCTGTAGCTGCTGCAGGGGCTGGGGACAGCAATGGGCAAAGAGAGGTGGTAGAAGTAACAACAGGTGAGGATGCTTGAGCATTATAAGGTGGAGGGTTGGAGACAACTGGATCCTCAAGAGAATCCTCAGTAGAGGGGAGCAAATAGGATATAATCCATAGGAAGTAGAGGTTACAGCTAACAGGTACAGCACAATTTCAGCCCTATGGAGCGGTGGCTTAGGTGGAGGATGATCCATAGCATGAGGGTTTAGGCAATCGAGCATGTAAGTTGGCTAGAAACAAGGATACGGGTGGAATTCCCAAGAGAACATACTTTCAACCATGGGGGTGGATTTTTAAGCAAGCTTAGCCATTGATCTATATAGAGAAGCTGATCTAGATGGCCAGGAGTCTTGGTAACAACCTTCCAAACAGACTGGGTGGTATCAACATCCAGTGACCTGGAAGCGGGCCAACCAACATTAAATGCAGGCCAATCAATCTCATAAAGAGTACAGAGTCTTCCCCTTGAAAGGTGGACAATGTAGTCCTCAGCAAATCCCACAGGGAAATTTTCTATCATGCAGCCCAGAGGCATTCTAGCCTGTGCCTGAGCATGAGCCTTAGAAATCTGTGACCCCAGGCCTCTTGCCTTCCACGCAGACCAGGGTCTGGGTTCAGACAAATGGAGTTTCCTATTCCCTGGGGGCTTTTGCTGCCAACAGAAATTGTTACAGGAACAGCTAAGAAAACATGCAATGGCATAGAGAGTATTAACAGACCAGATTAGTCACCGACAGACCATACTGACCATTAACAGGCAAAAACAGCTATTAACAGACTAACTGACCACTAACAGACCAAATCAATCAACCCTGGATTTCATCAACAGACTATACTAAGCAGTAACAGATTACATCAATTGCTAACAGACTAACCCAATCATACATAGATCTCATTGATTAGTAGCAAAAATGTTTTTTCTTGAGCCCTGACACTTAACCTTACAAATCAGGTACCCTGGTACCAATACAAATTACCAAGTTCAGCAACTACAGGCTCATCAGTGCCTGGCATCTCAGAGTTACCCAATACTTGGACTAAGTTAGCACTAAGGTGATGAAACTGTGGGAGTGACAGCTCCCTCAATTCCTAACTGAAACTCCTTTACAAATGCAAATTTAACAGATCTGTTTACCAATGCCCTAGCCAGGAAAGCTAGCCATACTCACCTCCAGGAGGATTTAGAGGGGCTCAGGTTTTTGATGATGAGAGGTGCCAGTGGTCATTCCTGGCCCCTCTAAGCCAAAGGACAGGCTATGGGGCCCTGAAAGGATCAGGGGTGCCCCCCTAAACTTACCCACAGAATCAAGGAGAGGTGGAGTGAGGCTACCTCTTGAGCTGGTCAAATGGAGGTGGAGACCTCCTGTTGAAGAGAAAATTCTCACTGGGGCCACCAAATGTTGTGAATGAGTTACAAGAAATCAGATAACCAGCACAATAAAGGTCAAATTAATGAGCGCTTTGATAGCCAGCAATCAAGAAGGGGTTCACACCTCCAAGACTCTCGAGCCCAAATGAAAGTAGTAGGGTGTTTTTATATGCAAAAGCAGTGGGGAAACTAAGCCATTACAGAGATATATATGTTTTGGGGTTGGTACATGGTATACTCAGATAGGGTGGAAGCCACTGGAGCACTGGGTGTGATACAGGGCTGTGAGGGTTGTTTGTGAGCAAAATTTTTTAAATTACTGCATCACCTATACAGGGGTTCAAAATGGAGGCAAATTATAAAATGGAGTTTTAACTAAAATCATCTCTATGAAAATACTTTAAATGCAAACTTACGTTTTAAGCAAACACAGCAAACATTCTAAACATTTCATACAACACTGTAAAGCATTTTAAGAGCAAATATTTCAAACATTTCACTGAAAAACACAGCAAACACTTCACATATTTCAATCATAAGTTGTGCTGATGAACTCTGACATATTCCTGGGAATCAAGACACAACACATAGTCATGGATACGTGTATACCCACCTAAGAATTCAGAAGATCGTATGATTTCTACACTGGCTGAAATTATAGATTCGTACAAGGAAGGACAAAGCAGAAATATAAAACTGATAGTATATTGAAATCGTGCTCCAACATACATCGCCTTTGGCAAGAGTTGAGGGATGTATTGCTTCAAAGCACTTAAGCAAATTTATGTCCAATGATTAGCTAATTTCCAGTGTAACTGAGCAGAGTCTCCAGAAACTAAATCTGAAAGGAATCAGATATACATTAATTAGGCCAGAAATTCCTCCCTTAGGGAATGCCATGTTTCCATGGCATCTCAGAGGGATGGACTAGGGCTCCAGGGCCTCCAGCTGCTTTTCTGGATCCAAAGCTGCCCCAGCAAATGCAGGGACTCTGAGCATCTCTGGATTATAGCCTGAGAGCAAAACTGACTCATCAACTGACTTTCTGATAGCATTGTGCCACCAGCTCCTGTATCCCATAACCTTAACCACAGTCTGCTAGGCTTTCCCCTCCCTTCTGCCTGAAGTTTGCTGCCAGCTCTGCCAGCTCCACTGAAGTATGTGAGGTGCATGCTTGTGTGCATATACTGTAGGGGGTGGGGTGGGGTGGGGGAGGGGAGAGTCACTTTGAGTTTTGGTCCTCTGGCTGTTCCTGCTATTTATTTTCAAAATCATCATCAGGCAAGCCCTCGCCTTCAGGGCTCTTCCACCTCCTTTGTCACCTCTATTTCCTTTTCCTCTTATGAGGAATCTGATCCCTCCATGGGATCCCAATTCTGTGGATCCCATTCACTGTATAAATTGGGTTGGTCAATGAGCCAAGTCACCAACAAAGCCAGTCATGAGGATGGTCACACAGGAGGTAACCCCAGACGCTTACATAAGGTCAGGAACACTGAAGGTCAGCCTGGTCACCCACTTGGCCTCCACCATCACCCACAATCGTGCCCTCAGCCTCAGCCATCACCCACTTTGGCAGCCTCTGCCTCCATGTTCACTTGAAACGTGCCCTCTGTTTCCACCTTCATTCGTGCACGCACTCTCGGTCTTTGCTGTCCCTCGAGTTTGCACCTTTAACATCTGGGATCACTCACACTGGTGCCCTCAGCCTCCACCATCCTTCCCTCTCGCACCCTTGGCTGATGCCATCCATGAGCTCATGCCCTCAGTGGCCAGCATCACTCATGCCCTCTGCCTTCACAGTCATCTGCAATCAAGCCCTCCGGCTTCACTGTTACCCGCGCTCATTCCCTCGACCGAGGTCGGCACCTACACTCACACCCTTGACTGCCTGAGCATTCACACTTGCACCCTCGGCTTCCACCATCCCTTGAGCTCAACCCTTGCCCTCCACCTTCACTCACACTCTCACCCTCAGCTGATGCCATCCTCGTGCTCGCATCCTTGGCCAACGTCGTTACCAGCGCTCATGCCCTCCTCTGTTGCTGTCCCTGATGCTGGTGCTCTAGATCTCAGCCATCCCTCATGCTGGCACCCTCAGCCTCTGCCACCCCTTGTGGTTGAGACTTCCACCTCTGGCATCACTTGTGCTTGTGCCCTAGGCTCATGCTCTCACTCCTGATCACATCCTCAGCCTTTGCCCTCCCTCACGCTTGTGCCCTCAACCTCCGGCGTCACGCATGCTCACAAACTCAGTTATCGCCATCACAGAGCTCGCACCCTTGACTGAAGTTGTCACTCGCACTTGCAGCCTTGGCCTCCAGCCACGGCTGTCCCGCGTGCTCACGCCCTTGACTGACACCATCACTCACACTGACGTCCACTGACGTTTTTCACGTTAGAACCCTCAGCCAACACTCATGCTCATGACCTTGGCCAAAGTTTTTCCTCACGCTTGCACCCTTGGCTGACACCATTGACAACCACCATCTCCTGCACTTGTGCCCTCAGCCTGTGCCGTCCCTTGCACTCATGCCCTCAGCCTACGGTGTTCTCGTGCTCGTGTGCTTGACCTCCAGTTTTTCCAGCACTCATGCCCTCAGCCTCCACCGTCATTCATGCTCACATGCTAGGGTGACAGCCTGACTCCCATGTGCGCTTTTGTCCCCCACCATCACTTGCACTCACACCCTTGGCAGATGCCACCCCTCGTGCTCTTGCCCTTGGCCTCCCCCATCTCTCATACTTAGGCCCTCAGCTGATGCCATCTCTCATGCTCACACCCTCAGACTCTGCAGTCACACTTGCCGGCACCCACAGCCTCCACTGTCACTCGTGTTGGCAACCTTGGCCTCCGCCATGACCTGTGCCCTTGGCCTCTGGCTCTGTCATCACCGTGATTGCACCCTCACACTTTGCCATCACTTGCACTTGTGCCTCAGTCTTTGCCAGCACCCAAGGTCATGCCCTTGCCCTCTGCCATCACTCCTTCTGTCACACTTGGTTGATGTTGTCGCTCGTGATTGCATCCTCGGCCACAGTCATCCCTCAACTCATGTGCTTGGTCACTGCCATCCCTGACACTTGCACGTTCAGCTGATGCCGCTGCTTGTGCTCACATCCTTGGGCACTGCCATCCCTTGTGCTTGTGACTTAAGCCTCTGCTGTCCTTCCTGCTCTTGCCCTCAGCATCTGCTGTTCCCCTGCCATCACTGGCGCTCATACCCTCAAACTCTGGGGCTGCTAGCACTTCTGCACTCAGTCTCTGCCCTCCCCTGTGCTTGTGTACTTGGCCTCCACCCTCCCCATGCTCTCGCCCTCGGCCTTTGCCATCACATGCACTCACTCCCTCGGACTTTGTCATCCTTCACATGTGCACAATAAGCCTCCAGCAGCACTAGCTCTTTGGGCCCTGTGCCTCGGATGACACCCACATGTATGCCCTTGGCCTCCCCTGACCCTCACTTGCCTACCTTGGACCTCTCCCAGCACTCACACATGAGATCTCAGTCTCAGATGACATCTGTGTGCTTGCCCTCAGCCTCCTACGACACTCATGTGCACTCCTGGCCTCAGATGACATACGCATGTGTGCCCTCATCCTCCACCCAAACTGGTGCACACACCCTTGGACTGCTTCGAAACTTGTGCATGTGTTTTCAGCCTCAGATGACACCAGCATGTGCACCCTCCATCTTCGCTGACACCTGCGCTTGCGACCTCAACCTCAACCTCATGCACTCGACCTCGTGCCCTCAACCTCGGGTGACTGCAGTGAATACACCTTCAGTCTCCACCAACTCTTGTGTGCACACCCTTGGCCTCAGATGGCAACTTTGTGCAAGACTTTGGCCTCGGCTGACACTCACACTTTGTGCCCTTGGTCTTGGATGACACCAGCACACATGCCCGCATAGTCGGGCATAACTTGCACAGGCCCCCAGCCTCGAATGACACCCATATGAACTCCCTTGGCTCCTGACAACAATTGTGCATGCACCCCCAGTCTCAGATGACACTCGCATGAGTGTCCTAAGCCTCCACCAACATTCACGTGTGTGCCCTCTGAGTTGTACAACACTCACGTGTGCTTCCTCTGCCTCTGTCACCATGCGTGCATGTGCCCTTGGATTCTGGTGACACCTGTGTGTGCATCCCTGGACTCTGCTTACATGGGCACACGTACACTCAGCCTCTGCCAACAATCACATGTGCCTTTGGCCTTGTACGACACACATGCACACGCTCTTAACTGTAGCCAACACTTGTGCATGTGCCTTCAGCCTCAGGTGACAACTGTGTGTGCACCCTTGTCCTCCTCTAACATTTGCTCTCAGACCATGAACCTCAAATGACATGCGCGCACATGCCCCTGGCCTCTGCCAGAACTCACCCTCACACCTCCAGCCTTTCAAGACACGTGCATGTGTGCCCTCAGCCTCCACCAGCACTCTTATATGTGCCCATGGCCTCTGGTGATACCTGTGTACATGCCCTCAGCCCTCACTGACACTTGCGCAGTTGCCCTCAGACTATGAACATGCCCCTGCATGCTCCCTCGGACTCCACCGACACTCACGCATGCACCATCGGACACCGCCAACACTCGCACATGCACCCTCAGCCTCCGACTACCCATGTACACACTCAGACCTCTGCCAACACTCATGCACACACCAACAAACTCAGAAGACACCCACATATGTGTCCTCGGTCTTTGTCAGCACATGTGCCCATGCCCTCAGCCTCTGTCAAACCTCATGTGCTCTACTGGTCACAACTGAAACCCACAGCATGCAGGCTCTTGGCTTTCATCGACACTCATGCACATGGCTTTGTCCGCAGATGAAACCTGTGAGTGTGCTCTCAGTAGTCACCAACTCTCATGTGTGAGCCCTAAGACTCGGTCAATGACCACACATGCATTTAGCCTCCGTGGACACCCGTGCATGTGCCCTTGCCCTCTGCTGACACCCCTGCATGCACCCTTGGCCATCATCAAGACTTGCACCCATGCCCTCGGATCCTACTGACACGTGTGCACCCTCTGCCTATGCCTGCATACATGAGAATTCCTTCAGCCTTTGCCAACACTCATGTGTGCTCACTTGGCTTAGGACATCTTCCTCCGCTGACACTCATGCATGTGCCCTCGACCTCAGATGAAATCCACACTTGTGCCCTTGGCCTCTGCTAACGCTTGCAGACCTTTGGCCTTGGATGACACCCACATATGTGCCCTTGGCCACCGTCGACTCTCACTTGTGCTCCATCAGACTCAGACGACACCAGCACATGTGATCTTGACCTCTGCCAGCACAACTTTGGCCTCTGCCACCACTCACGCCCTTAGTCTTGGAAGACACCCACACATGCAATTTTGTACTCTCCTGGCACTCATGTGCATGCTCTCTGCCTCGGACCACATCTGCACACACTTCATTGGCATCTGCCCAATTCATCCACATGCCCTCAACCATGGACAAAACCCATGGAAACCCCCTCGGCCTCTGCTGACATGAGCTTGCCCTTGGCCTCTGCCAACACTCAGGGGCGCCCTTGACCTTGGCTGACACTTGCACTTTGTACCTTCTGCCTTGGATGAAACCTGTACATGTGACATTGGCCTCTGCTGACACTTGCACAGGTGCCCGTGGCCTCTGCTGAAACTCACAAGCATGCCCTCAGCCTCGGCCAATACTTGCATGTGTGTCCTCAGCTGATACTGACACCTGCACACTCGCCCTTATCCTCAGCTGACACCTGGACACACACCCTTGGGCACTGCCTGCACTTGGTGTGGCCCTCAGTGCACACCCTAGCCCTCTGGCAACACTCAGAAGTGCGTCCTCCACCTCTGCTGACACCCATGTGCATGCCCTCAACCTTGGCTGACACCCGTGTGCAAGCTCTCACCCTCTGGTGACACTGGCGTGCACTCTTTTGACCTCAGCTGACATGCACATATGTGTCCTCGGTCACAGTCAACACTCGTGCGTGTACCCTCAGTCATGGCCGACACATGCACACACATCTACAGCCTCCACTGACACCCGTACACATGCCCTTGGACTTGGCTGACACCCATGTGCACACCCTTGGAATCTGCTGGCACTCATGCATGTGCCTTTGGCCTCGGACGACAACTGCAAGTCCCCTCATCCTTTGCCACCTCTTGTGTGAGTGCCTTTGGCCTTGGTTGAAACTCACATGCATGCACTCAGCCTCCGCTGACATCTGTGTGCACACCCTCAGCCTCTGTGGACACTTGCGTGCATGCCCTCAGCTTCCATCAAAACTTGCACACACAACCTTGACATTTACTGTCATTTACAGATGTGTTTTGGCCTTGAACAACACCCATGTGTTACCCTTCTGCTTCCTCTGACACTCACATGCTACCCCTCAAACCCTGATGGCACTCACACACACTCCTTCAGCCTTGGACGACACCTGCGGAATCCTTAATCTTTTGCCAACACCTGTGAGTGCAACTTTGGCCTCTGCCAGCACCCAGTCATGCACCCTTGGCCTCTGCTGACACTCAAAAGGCCTCCACTGACACTCATGCATATGTTCTAAGCCTTGGAAGACACTAGCATGTGCTCCCACAGCACCCGGCAACACTCATGCTTGCACCCTTGGCTTCAAATGACACACATGCACACTCCTTTGGTCTTTACTAACAATTGCACATGCACCCTCAACCTCAGCCGGCACCCTTGCACATGCCTTCAGTCTCCATCAATACCCATGCTTGCTCCTCCTGTCTCCACTGACACTTGCGTGTATGTCTTGACCTTGGCTGACACCTGCATGTGTGACCTTATCCTCGACTGACATCCATGCATGGGCCCTTGTCCTCTACTGACCATTGGGTGCACATTCTTGACCTCGACTGTCTCCCACATGTGAGTCCTTGACCTATGCAGACCCTCACATGTGCTCCCTGGACCTCAGATGACATCTACATGCACACTTGTGACCTCCTCTGACACCTGCATGCCTGCCATCACCGTCCACTGATATCCATGCATGTGACCTTGGCCTCCACTGACTCTTGCACATGTGCCCTCTCTTTTGGCCAGCACACACATGCACACCCTTGTCCTTCACCAACATATGCATGTGCATTCTTGGCCTCAGCCGACACTCATGTGCATGATCTCAGCCCCATCAGACACACCCATGTGTATCTCTGGCTCCCATCGACACTAGTGCATGCATCCTTGGCCTCCACTGACTCTTGCATGAACACCCTCAGCCTCGGCTGACAACCACACATGTGCCCTCAGTGTCCACCAACACTCATATGTGCACTCTCGAGCTCATATGACACCCACGGGCACACTCTCGACTTCCACAGACACACACATGTGCACCATAGGCCTTGGATGACATCCATGCTTGCACCCTTGACCTCTGCCTACTTGCTCACATGCTCCCTGTTTCAGTCAATAACCAAAAGTGCACATCGGCCTCTGCTGAAATCAGCATGTACCTTCAGCCTCTGCCAACACTCCTGCATGCACCCTCGACAATCGCCAACACCCATGCACATGCCAACAGCCTCAGCTGACACACACGTGTGTGCCTTGCCCTCTGCTGACACCTGTGTTGCATGCCCTCGACCCCCACTGGCACCTGCATGTACACCTTCAGCATTCACCAAAACACACACTTGCCCTCGACCTCCATCAACTCTCATACATTGCGCCTTGGACTTGGACATGACCCATGTACGTACCCTTGGCCACCACACACTATTGTGCGCGTGCCCTTGGCTTCTGATGATACCCACTCATTTACCCGCAGTTTCAGAAGACACCCACAAGCATCCCCTTTCCCCCACTAACTCTCGTGTTCATGCCATTGACCTTGGCCGACATCCGCACACACACCCTTGGCCTCCATCAACACTCACACGCATGCACCCTTGCTCTCAGATGACACGTGTGTGTGCACCCTTGGTATCTGCTGACACTGTGTACACACACTTGCCTCGGACAACACCCGTGTGCACTACTTTGGCCTCCACCAACACTCACATGCATACCCTGTACCTTGGCCAACACTTGTGCTTTGCAACCTAAGCCCCAGATGACATCTATGTGTGTTCCCTTGACCTGAGCTGACATTCATGCATGCGCCTTTGGCTTCAGCTGACACTCATGCACATGCTCTCAGCCTCCACTGACATCTGTGTGTACACCCTTGACCTCAGCCGACACTCACATGCAAGCCCTTGGCCTCTGTCAACATTCATTGGCACACGTTTGGCCTCAGACGACACTTGTGCTTTGTGCCCTCAGCCTTCGACGACACCTGCATGTGTGCCCTTAACCTTCGATGATGCTCATATACATGCTCTCAGCCTTGGCCAACACATGAGTGTGTACTCTAGGCCTCAGCCAACACTTGTGTGTGCACCCTCAGCCTCTGCTGACACCCATGTGAATGCATTCGGGCAACACCTGTGCTTACATCCTCAGCCTGTGCCAGTATTCATGCACATAGCTTTTGTGTCAGACAACACCCTCACACATGCTCTAGTCCTTCACTACCTCTCGTGCAAGCACTCTTGGCCTTGGCTGACCCCACACATACGCCCTCAGTCTCCAATAAAACTTGAGCATATGCCCTCAGCCTCTGCCATCACTCATGCTTGTGCCCTCAGCCTCAGAAGACACTTGCGTGTGCTACCTTGCCCTCTGCCAACACTCAGGCGTGTGGACTCATTCTCAGACGACACATGCAATCATGCCCTCAGCTTCTGCTGACACTCCCATGCACTCCTTTCATCCTGGATGACACAAGTGTGCATGCCCTTGGCCTTGGACTACACCAGCATGCGAGCCCTCAGTCTCCACTAGCACTCACATACATGCATTCAGCCTCAGCCAACACACGTGTGTGTGCACTTGTCCACCAAGACTTGTGTGTGTGCCTTCAGTCTCAGCCAACATCAGTGTGTGCGCTATTGACCTGTGTCAACACTCACAGGCATGCCCTCAGATTCGACTGACTACTGCACAGGTGCCCTTGGCCTATGCCGACACTTGCATGTATGCACGTGGCCTCAGCCAACACCCTTGTGCTCTTCTTTGGTCTCAGCAGATTCTCATGTGAGAGTGCGACCTTGGTCTCAGCCGACGCCCACACAGGTGCCCTTGGCCTCTGCTGACACTCATGAATGTGCCATTGGCCAAGGCGGAAACCCACATGTGTGCTCTCATCCTCCGTTGCCACTCACACCCATCCCCTACCTCTCCTGACATCCATGTATGCCTTTGGCTGACTCAGTCCCTCATATCCACCCTCAGCCTTGGCCTCGGTCAACTGCAGCACACATGCCCTTGACCTCCGTGGACACCTGCACATGTGCCCTCACCCTTTGCTCACACCTGCTTGCACACCCTCAGTGTTCAGGGACCACATGCACACCCTCTTTTCTGGCCAACAAAACATGTGTGCACCCTCAACCTCCAACGACATTCATGTTTGCCCTCAGTCTTGACTGACACTTATGTGCATGACCTCATCCTCTGATGACACTTGCAGGTGCACCCTGTGTCTTGGACAACACCCACAGTTGCACCCTCACCCTTCCCTTACACTCACATGCACACCGTCGGCCTCAGCCCCCTGAGTCCACTGACATTTGCATGCCCTCGACCTTGGACAACACTCGTGCATAGTCTCAGTCTCTGATAACACTCGTGCACATTACCTCAGGCTCAGACAGTAAAGGCATGCATGCCCTCGGCCTCCGCAGACACAATGTATGTGTCCTCCACCTCTGATGACACCAGCTTGTGCACCCTTGACTTCAACAGCACCTGCATGCATGCCTTTAACCTCAGCCAGAAGCACGTGGGCCCATCCTCATCCTCCGCCAAAACACGCATGAGTGCCCTTGGCTTAGAACAACACCAAGACAGCACTTCGACCTCTGCAGACATTTGCATGCATGCCCTTGATGTCAGTCGACACCTGTAGGTGTGCCCTTGGCCTCTGCTGACACTTATGCATGTGCCTTCAACCTAGGATGACACATACGTGCATGTGCAAGTGCACTTGATGTTCACAGACACCCACGCACATGTTTTTTACCTATGCCAACAACCCCATGTGCACCCTTGGTCCCAGTCGACGTTCATGTGTGCACCCTTGTACCCCACTGACTCTCATCCACGTGCCCTCTCCCTGAGCCTACACACATAAGTGGGCCCTTGGCCTTCGCTGTTACTCAGGAATGCTTCCTTAGCATTGGACATCACCCATGTGTGTACCCTCTGCCTCCACTGAACCTCACACAAGCACCCTTGGCCTCAGATGACATGCGTGTGCACTCCCTTGGCCTCTGCTGACCCCTGCATGTGCATCCTTAACCTCAGACGAGACCTGTGTGCATGCGCTTGTCTTCAGACAATACACGTGAGCATGTCCTCATTCTCTGCTAAACCTAGCGTGCCTGACCTCGTCCTCAGATGACACCTGCGCACTTGCCCTCAGCCTCCACCAACACTCATGGGCACACCATCTGCCTCGGACAACACTCGTGCAGTTCCTCAGCTTCCACCAACACACATACACATGCCCTCGACCTTAAATGACACCTGCATGCACTCCCTCGGACTCTGTGGACACTCACGTGTGCCTTTGGCCTCGACTGACACTTGCACCTTGTCCTGCAGCCTCAGATGACACCCATGCTTGTGCCCTCAGCTGCTGTTGACACTCATGCATGTTCCCTCAGCCTTGGCCAACACTTGCAAAAGTGCCCATGGTCTCAGAGAGCACCTGTGCTTGTGTTCTTGACCTCTGCTAGTACTCACACATGTGCTCTTGACTTTGGCTGACATTTGGCTTGGTGCCCGTGGCCTCAAATGACACCTGAGCTTGTGCCCATGACCTCTGCTGACACTCATGCATGCACCCTTGGCCTTGACTGGTAGTGGAACGCACACCCTCAGCCTCCACTGACACAAACATGCATGTCTTTAGCTTTGGTCAACTCCTGTGTGCACACCCTCGGCCTCTGATGGCACATGCGTGTGTGTCAACCTCAAACAACACTTGCACATGTGCAGTCATCCTGCACTGGCTCTCGTGCAAGTGCCCTTGGCCTCAGCCAATACCCACATGCACGCCCTTGATCTCTGCCAACAATCACATGAGCTCCCTCAGCCCCTACTGACACTCATGTGTATCATAATCTCAGCCTCTACTGAAATTTGTACACAAGTCCTCGGCCTTCACCATCACTCACTTGCATGTTTTTGGTCTCATATGACACCCACGCATGCTCTCTTGGGTACCACTGAAACTCACATGCATACCTCTGGCCTCGGGTGACACTTGCATGCATGCCCTAGTCCTTCGCCGACACTTGTGCACACATCTTTGGCCTCGACTGACTCTCACTCACATGCTCTTGGTCTCCCAAGGCATTTGCATGTGTGCCCTCGGTCTTGGCCACCACTCAGGTGCATGCCTTTGTCCTTGTCTTACACCCATACACATGTCCTCAGCACTTTCTGACACTCACAGGCAATCCCTCAGTGTTGGATAACACAGGCACGTGTGCCCTTGGCCTCTGCAGAATTTCATGTGTGTGCCTTGGGCCTCAGATGACACCCATCTGCGTGTCCTTGACCTAAGCCGACACTCGCACTTATGCCCTCGGTTTTGGATGACAACTGCGCATGCACCCTTGACTTCCACTGACTTTTGTGCACATACCCTCAGCCTTGGAAAACACTCATACATGTGCCCTTGGCCTCAGCCAACGTTAGCAGCATGCACGCTCAGTCTTGGATGACACCCGCGTATGTGGCCTTGGCCTTCCCCAACACTCATTCACCCGTCCTAGACCTCTGCCAACACTTGTGCATGAGTTTTCCACACATGTGCATACCCTCGTCCTCCTCCAAACTTGCATGTGCTTCCTCAGCCTCAGATATCGGCAAGTGCACCCTTGGTCTCGGTTGACACCCGTGTTTGCACCCTTGGCCTCCGCTTTCTCTTGCATGTACACCCTGACCTTGAAAAGTAGCAGCGCACATGCCCTCAACCTCCTCTGACTCTCTTGTGTATGCACTTTGCCTCAGATGACAATTGTGTACAAGTCCTTGGCCTCAGTCAACACCTATTCTTTGAATATTTAGCCTTGAACGACACTAGCAAGCATGCCCCCAGACTCCACCATAACGTGTGCATGCCTCCGACCTTGAAAGACACCTGTACAGGCTCCCTTGGCCCCCACCTAAAATCACATGTGTGCCCACAGCTTCGGATGACACCCATGTGTGTACCCTTGGCCACCACAGATATTTGTGCCCTTGGACTTGGACGATACCCACACATGCTCCCTCAGCTTCGGCCAACATTGTGCACATGCCCTCAGACCCCACCGACACTTGGGAGTGCACCCTTGGCCTCTGTTTACACACATGCAAGTACACTTGGCTTCCACTGACACTCGCACGCATGCTCTCAGCTTTGTATGATAAATGTTCACAACCTTGGCTTCTGCTGACAATCATGCAGGCGCTCTTGGCCTTGGATGACAACTGTGCATGTGCCCTCACACTCCACTGACACTTGCATGCATGCCTGCAGCCTTGGACAACATGAGTGCACATGACTCGGCCTCTGATAAAACTCATATGCACACCCTTGGCCTTGAAAGACACCAGTGCATGAACCTCAGCCTCTGCCAATACTCATGTGCATGATCATGGCTTCAGATGACCCCTGTGCACTTGCCTTTGGCCTCTGCCAACATTCGTGTGCACAACCTCAGACTTTGATTATACTCTTGTGCTCTCCCTCGGCCTCAGCTGACACTCACGTGTGTGCCCTCGGACACCACCAAAACTCGTGCGTGCACCCTGGGCCTCTGCCTATATGTGTGCATGCCTGTGGCCTCCAGAAACACTCACACGTGTCCCAACGAGCTTGGATGACACCCACACACATGCCTTTCGCCTCTGCTGACACTTGAGTGAGTGCCCTGGGCCTCTACCAATCCTCACGCCCATGCCCTTGCCCATGGCCAAAATCCACATGCACGCCCTTGTCCTTCATCAACACTCGTTTGCATGCCTTCAGCCTCAGACGACACCCAGGAGTGAGCTCTTGGCCTTCACTGACTATCTCATGCATGCCCTCAGTCTCAGCCAACTGCCATGTGCATGTGCATGCACTTGTCTTCAATTGACAGTCACAGGCGTGCCCTCGGATCCCACTGATACTCGTGCATGAGCCCTCAGCCTAGACCGACCGATGTGAGCATGTCTTTGGCCTTCACCAACACTCATGTACATTCCCTCAGCCTTGGCTGACACCTGTGCTTTGCACTCTTGGTCCAGGATGACAGCAGTCGCATTCCCCCACCTCCACTGAAACTCAAGTGCATGCCCTGGGCCTTGTTTGACACCCATGAATGTGCCTTCTGCTAAGGTTTGTGTGTGCACGCTGAGACTTGGAAAACACCTGCATGTGCTCCCTCAGCTTCTGCTAACACTCACAGATACGCCCTTAGACTCAGAAGATGGCATGGTGCATGTCCTCAGCCTCAGATTACACCTGTTTGTGTGAACTCGACCTCCACTGACCTTCATGTGTGTGCCCATGACCTTAGCCAAAACCTGAGTGAGCACCCTTGTGCTCCGCTGACACCTATGCATGTGCCCTTGGCCTCCACCGACACACACACGTTCATCTTTTACCTCCACTGACATGCACGTGCACACCCTTGGCCCCTGATGACACTCATGGGCTCACCCCTGGCCTCTGCCAAAACTCACGTGAGTGACTTCAGCCTCCACTGACACTCACGTGCATGCCTTCTGTCTCAGATGACAACCACATGCGTGCCCTTGTTCTCAGAGGACACACTCATATGTGCCCTTGGCCTCTACTGAGTTTGTGTGCACACCCTCTGTCTCAGACACCATCCACATG
>NW_007249981.1:25271-25837 GCF_000164805.1 Carlito syrichta
GCCCTCAGCATCCACTGACACTCTTGCATGCACCCACGGCTTTGAATGACACGTGGGCACCTGCCCCCAGCCTCCACCTAGATTTTCGCATGCACCCCAAGACTTTGATGATATCTCTGCAAGCTCCGTCAGTCTCTGCCGACACTTGTGCACTTCCCATCAGATCCCACACACTCACATGCGCACCCTCAGCCTCCACCTAAACATGTGCTTGCGCCTCCAGTCTCTGCCAAAACTAACGCACGTGTCAACAAACTTGGAAAACAACCACACACGTGGCCTCAGCCTCCACTGACACTTGTGTGTGTGCCTGCCCTTGTCCTCCACTGACCATCACATGTGGTTTCTTGGCCACAACCGAAATCCGCGGGCACGCTCTCAGCCTCCATCCACACTCCTTGCACCTTTGGCCTGGGATGACACCTGTGAGCATGCTCTCGGTGTTCACTGACTCTCGCACATATGCCCTCTGCCTCAGTCAACGACCACGTGTGCACACTGAGCCTCTGTGGACACCCATGCATGCGCCCTCTGCTTCTGCTGACACCCCTACATGCACCTTCGGT
>NW_007249982.1:0-6066 GCF_000164805.1 Carlito syrichta
CAGAACCTTAGAAAAGGAAGGAAATACTCTCATGGAAATCGGAACTGGCATCCAATTCCTGTACAAAACCCGAAACCCACAGGACTTAAGAGAGAAGATAGACAAATGGGACCTTATTAAACTGACAAGCTTCTGCAAAGCCAAAGAAACCATCAAGAGAGCAGGGAGACAGCCTACAGACTGGGAAAAAGTCTTTTCCAACTCTAGATCTGACAAAGGCTTAACATCCTGGATCTACAAGGAACTGAAGCATACTGAAAAGAAGAAAACAAACAACCCCATTATAAAATGGGCAAAAGACATGAACAGACACTTCACAAAAGAAGACATTCGAGCAGCCAACAAACACATGATGAAATGCTCAACCTCACTAATCATCAGGGAGATGCAAATCAAAACCACACTGAGATACCACCTAACTCCAGTCAGAATGGCAATTATCAACAACTCAAAAAATAACAGCTGCTGGAGAGGGTGTGGTGAAAAGGGAACACTTCTACACTGTTGGTGGGAGTGTAAACTAGTGCAACCTCTGTGGAAAGCAGTGTGGCGATTCCTAAAAGCTCTAAAAATTGACCTTCCATATGACCCTGCAATCCCCCTACTGGGAATATACCCTGAAGAACACAAATCACTCTATAAAAAAGATACCTGCACACGTATGTTTATCGCAGCATTGTTCACAATAGCAAGAACCCTGGAAACAACCATGCTGCCCATCAAAAGAGGACTGGATTTAAAAAATGTGTACATATACACGATGGAATACTACGCAGCCATAAAAAAGAACAAAATCATGAATTTCGCAGGAACTTGGATGGAACTAGAGTCTATAATACTGAGTGACCTCTCACAAAAACAAAAATCCGAATATCACATGTTCTCACTCATATAATGGACCTTGAACATCCAATGCAATACTATGAGAAAATGACGGATGGTACTGGGAAACTATGGGGGGGAGGGGATGGGATTAACAGTAGCAAATATCTGTCGGGGGATGGGAAAACACTTCTTATCTACAGGATGCCTGAATGAAACGTCATTGTACACCTAACCCTTAACTGTACCCCACAAAACCATAATAAAAAATACTGATTAATGAAAAAAAAAAGTATCAGAGAAGAGAACAAATGAAATAAGTATTTCACAAATAATAATTCTACCTGTCATTAGCATTGCTTTTCATAGTCTCCTACAAATTTTCTAAAATTTAAAAAATTTCGCTTTATTTGTATTTTAAAAAGAATCTATGGCCATTATGGGAAATATATAAAATACATATTAGAAAATAAAACCAAAAAAATCACATAAGAGTATACCACCTAAGGATAACAATTACTACTATATATTCTAATTTTTGCTATCATAAACCATATTAAAATAAAAATTTTTATAACTAAAAAAAAAAAATTCTTCTTTTTCTTTTTTTTTAGATTCTTTCAAGTGTTTGCTCATTTCATGATGGGTAATTTACAAGCACACCTGCCCACACTGTGCTGAATGTTTAGCAGTTTCTGACCAAAAACTGCATGACCCCTGAGCCCTACCCTCCCTATTCACCCACCTTGCCCCAAGCAAATTTTTTTTTTCTGGATAAAAAATGTCCTCAAAAGGAAACATTTTGCTGATGTGGAAGAGGTGAAACAAAAAATGGCAGAAGCACTAGAAAGTATCAAAATTGATGAGTTCAAGAACTGTTTTGAGCAATGGTAAAAGTGCTTCAATAGGTGTGTTGCATCAGAGAATACTTTGAAGATGACTGCAGTTTAAACATGAGAGAATAAGTACACAATGTTTATAAACAAATTCAATTTTGTGGTGTCTCCCCCCAACCCCGGATATGAGTCTTATGTCCAACTCCTATGTCAATGACACTCCCCAACCCCCATCCCCAATTCTCTTACAGTTGGAAACCCTTTTCCAGCTGACTATTGTGGCTTTTTCCAAGGAGCACTCACACCACCTGTACACAATAATGCCTTCACTTGTACCCTATCTGTGGTTCCAGCATTGCTCCCTAGTTGCCTTCCTCCTGCCTGTTCTTTGTCCCCTATCCTCCATTTCTGTTTGGAGATGGGCCTTATCCCTCACTCACTCTGGTCCCAGAACACTTTCCATGAGCTCCATCTCTGTCTCACAGACTTGTTCCATTAACAATCACTGAGTACTTATTACGTGGCTGGCATCTCCCTAAACTTGTGTCTTTTAACTCATTTAATCTTTCTAATTATCCCTAAGGCCTGTGTTAATATTATCCCCATTTGACTGAGAAGGAAACTGAGGCACAAAGAGGTGGTGAAACCTGTCCAAGGTACCAGTGAATATCAACTTCCCAAGACACTAGCCTATCTTGAGATAGAGAAAATTTTCAATAATAGATGGGGCTTTGGGAGGGAGAAAGAAAATGATAAAAATTGTATACATGTATATGACTTAGGGTTTCCTTCTGTGACTTTGAAGGCCCAGAATCTTTTCTGCTAAATAATTTGAGTGTTTATTTAAAAAGAGAGAGAGAGAGGCTGGGCATGGTTGCTCATGCCTGTAATCCTAGCATTTTGGGATACTAAGGCAGGAGGATCACTTGAGTCCAGGAGTTTGGCAACATAGTGAATTCCCATCTCTATTTTTTAAAAGAAAAAGAAGTTGGAAAATCTTTTCAGCAGAGTTGTACATAATTTGGAAATGTGGTTGTTGTGTTGTCTGTCCATTTACCTTTCTGGGGCATACTTAACCCTCTTCCCAGAAGTACTTGTTTAATGATTGTAGAGAGCTGATAGAACTATGGAGTCCCAGCCTGGTGTGATCACTCACACCTATAATCCCAACACTTTGGGAGGCCAAGCAGGATGATTGCTTGAGCCCAAGAATTCAAGACCAGTCTAGGCAACATAGCAAGACCAGGTCTCTAGCCAAAAAAAAAGGCCAGACATGAGGCACATGCCTGTAGTCCCATCTACCTGGGAGGCTGAGGCAGAAGGATCTCCTTAGCCCAGGATTTGAGGGTCTGGTGAGCTGTGATCATGCCCCTGCCCTTCAACCTGGAATGACAGAGTGAGACCCCAACTCAAAAGAAAGAAAGGAAGGAAAGAAGGAAGGAAGGAAGGAAGGAAGGAAGGAAGGAAGGAAGGAAGGAAGAAGGAGTCCCGTTTGCAATATGACTCATAGTTGAGATGTTCTCTGCACCATGGACAGTTGCCCTCTGTCTCCAACACAGAGGATGCTGATGGCTTGCAGCCCAGGAGAGGGAGCCTGCCCCATGAGGGTCCCCCTTATTGGAAAGCTGGGCCCCCCACGTCTTTATGGTGAGGTCAGGGTCTCTCCGTTGCAGCGTTCCCCTCAAACCCCCTGTGAACTGTCCTTTCCTTCCAGGAGATCTGCAAGTCACTTCCAGCCACATCCCCTTGACTATCCAGTTCTTCATCCTCAAGAATTTTGGGAAGCAGCTGCAGAAGGGCATTGTCGGGAGCCGCAACTCCTAACAGAAGGCAAAGTAAGGGTTACCTGAAAGTGGGAAAAATGCTGGCTGGGAGCAAGGCCCCAACTAAAGCAGCCGTGCTGGAGGCAAAGCCCCATGGATCCCATTGATGGGCCCCCTTTGATCTTTGGGAGTGTGTGCATAAGACAGAAAGTACCCCTTTCTGGTGAAGCATTAACTGATAATAAGCGAGGATGATGTATTGGTGAAACTGAAGTTTGAGACATGAATAAGGAACACAGCAAAAGCACAGCCATTAGAGATGCTAGAGAATGTTTAGTTACCTTCGTCTCCATAAAAAGCAAAACCATTGTGTATAAAGAAAATAAAAGAACTTTCCCATTCTTTATTTTTAATGGTTAACAGACCCTATACTAAAATAACACCTTAGATGGGTAAGATGGAGGAGGAAGTTTGTGAGACCTGAGACAAGTCAATCCTGAGGGCAGCTGCTTTTAAACATGATTTAAAAAACTATAGACACAGTAGATATAAGTCTGTAAGAGTAAAATGATCTAATAGTATAAGTATAATAATATAAGAGAGAATAATTAAGTAGATAAAAATAGGATGATGATTAAAAATAATTAAATAAAAGATAATTAAATAGAAAACAAATATAGGATATAAGAGTAATCAAGTATAATTCATATAAAGGTTGTTAAGCATTATTAGATTATGATTCATATAAGCAAAATAAGAATAAAGATAGATACATAATAATAAAGTTTATAGGAAATAATTAAGAAATAATAAAATTAGTTACAAGAAACAATAAAATTAGTTATAGATGTAAACACCAATATATTGCTGCTATGTTACATGTAAGAAATTGTTAGAAATATGATATAAAAGGGGTAAGGGTTGAAATGTTACAGTTAATTATTTTTAGCAAAAGTTGTTTCATTCCTGTCTGTTGGTTTTAGCATAATGGAAACAAAAAAAGAATAGGGAGGAACAAATAAATCATTGTAGAACGTTTGATTGTAAAAGAAAGCATAATGTAAGCTTTTGTGGGCATATGTGTGAGGGGGTTGAGGGTTAAAAATGCCTTATATAAACATGTGAAAATTGAATGAACTTTGGAAGAGTCCCGAACTTGACCCAGGGAGTTGACTTATGTCTTCTTCCTTCGCCACGTCTGATTCTCTCGCCTTAGGCCCTGACCCTTGTGTTGGAGCTGGACTCTGACAGGGCATGATGCAGCTTTTGCAGGACAAGGACACTTACAACTGGCTCCTGAAGGAGCAGAGCAACACCGGTGAAAAGCGGAGGTTCCTGAAGAAGTGACTTGTGTGACTTGTACAGGCTCGGCTCCAGCTCACCAAATTTCCTCATTAATCAGGCACTGTATCCTGCCCCGGGAAGAAGAGGCCCCACACCTCTCCCCAGAGCTGTGTTGTGATTATTTAGCTATTCAACAGACACCATATTTTACACTCAGTAGTCAGATTTGAGGTCCATGTTTATAACTTAGAGGGTCGTGGTCTCTGCTGACCCATTAGCTGATGAGGACTCAGTAAGAAGCCATGGAGGGCAAGTGACTTCCAGCTATGGCGAAGGATGCTCATGACTTAGATGGAGTGGATGATTCCACTTTCCTGATTGGGAAAAACATAATTTCAACTCAGTATTTCTCCTCCTCTCTGAATTCTCCCCTTCTCTTAGTCAGAAACCAATGCATGCTGAGCACTGGGGAGCATCACTCCCCGGTTTTGTAATGTTCATTTCTGACCCATTAATTTAGGAATGTCAGTGACATGTGTGTGATTGCTAGGGGAGCCTGCCACCTCCATATGTAATAAACTAATTTCTAGCAAACATTTCTCTGTTGTGCTTGGTTTTGGGGGGGAAAACCCTAGGAATGACAGCAAACAGGCATGGAGGAGAGCACATACCAGGCACCAGAGCTGCCCTCCATGACAGGGCTGCAGAGGAACAAGTGAAAGAACAGGGTCTGGTGACTTCCTAGAGACTGAAAGGAAATGAGAGGAACAGACTTAAAAAACTGAAACAGAATGTGAAGCCAACAGTGTTGGGAGCCAGCCATGGAGGCCCACTGAGCGTTAGGGATCAGGAAGGGCCGTTGACCCTGAGACCACTAGGATGCGTTTGGGAGCAATTTGACCCCATTTCCTCCCCCTTTCTACTCAGCACTAACCAGATTAAGCTCCTGTGAGCTCAAAACATAAAAACTCTGAAACCGGGATGAACACAAGCTACCTTTAGAAGCTCATTGCTCCCATTCTTCCACAAACTGCAGTTTTGGCTTTCACACAACTTATAATTCAAACTCGGGTCACATCTAAGAGCCTTAGCATTGGTCACAGGCTTCTGGGTCATGATCTTAGGATTTATTGAAGGTGTAAATTGTAGAATATAGTTTTAGAAGACAGCCATTTTGTTGAAAGAATGCGGCTGGGTTACTTGCAGGTAGCCCACTGTGAACTTTGGACTGGGCCACATTCCAAACATTCTGGGATGGGCCACTTTCGTTTGTAAAGTAAATACTTAAGCTTCTAGAGAATTGTTTAACTTGCATAAATCAATCAGCTTACGATGAAAAAGGTTTATAGAATATATCAGTC
>NW_007249982.1:6086-39004 GCF_000164805.1 Carlito syrichta
GGTTCTGGTGGGTGGGGGATGCCCCTCCCACATCTGACTTTGTGTATAAAAGACCCGTTGTAATTCCCAGTAACACACATCGCTTCTGCACTAGACTGGAATCCAGTCTCTTTCTTTCTCTCTCTCTCTCTCTTTCTCTCTTCTTCCCCCCAATCGCTGACACCATCTCCACCTTTGGGGTACCCTGAACCCGGCTGGAGCTGGTCTTCAGCAAGTGGCGCCTGAATGTAGGACCTCAAGGTAAGCTTTCTTTTTCTTTTTTGGGACGGATAGGACCTCATCCAGGGTGCCGCAGACCCCTCTGTAGAGACAGGCAGAGCAAGGAAGGGTGAGCAGTTTAAGAGCCATGATAGAATCATGGACCAGAGCAAATCTAAAGAAAGGAACATGTCTACTAGTATTTTGAACATATTGTCCAATAGAGGAACCAATTGGCTTGCCTTTTGCATTTTGTATGCCTTAGCTTTATGGAATATTATCCGAGATGCTTTAAATCCACAGCAGGATTTCTCTAAAATTCTGGTCAAAAATAAAGACACTCCCTGCTGGCCGTAGCCTCAGCACCTCCTTTAGATGATGAATTTTTCCCCGAGGAGGAAATAGAGTTGGAGGAGGAAGTGATTGGGTTTCATAGCGAAAAAATCCTGGTAATGTTGCCAAGGTACCTCCTCCCATACTCTTTACTAGAAATAAGGTGAGAACACCAAAATTCTCACCTGGTTATGTGTGTCTGGGTAATGTAGGTATAAAGGGAGCCAGAAAAAAGGCTGAGAAAGAGGGAGATTTTACCTTGTCTTCTTGCTTTCCAGTAATTTATATGGAAGAAGGCACAGTAAATGAGGCACCTCATTGGGAGCCGCTACCATATAAATTGATTGAGGAACTTAAAGAGGCTTGTACTCAGTATGGTCCTATGGCTTCTTATACTATTACTATTATGGAACAATTTGCCACTCAGTGGATGACAACACAAGATTGGCAGCAACTTGCTAAAAGCTGTTTGTCAGGAGGAGCCTATTTACTATGGAAAACTGAATTTGAAGATCAGGTAAGGATCCAGAGGGCTATTAACCAGCAGAGGGATCCAAATCAGTTTCATATTTCTAGCAATATGTTGTTAGGAAAAGGAATATATGAGTCAGTTGACAGCCAACTAATCTTACCCAAGGAAATTACTAACTTTAAAGTCTTTTAACAACTGGGAGGAGAAAAGAATGCAGGACCAAAAACATAAGATAAACTTACTACATGCAGTCTGAGACACCGAGGTGGGAGAAGAGCTCACCATCTGCTACCTGGATATGCTGATGACCAGTGAGGAGCGCCAGAAGCAGCTGAGGGACCAATACTGCTTTAAGTGTGACTGTATCTTTTGCCAAACCCAGGACAAGGTGATCTGCAACTCTTTCACCATCTGTACTGCAGAGATGCAGGAAGTGGGTGTTGGCCTGTATCTTAGTATGTCTTTGCTCAATCACAGCTGTGACCCTAACTGTTCAATTGTGTTTAATGGACACCACCTCTCAGCGTACCTGCTTGCCCCATTCAATGATATGGAAAAGGACTGGTCACTCATCCAGCGAGATACTGGCTTCCTGAAATGGAGAGACTGTGCTTATAACTCTAAGGTGGACTATACTGTACCTGGTGAAAGACTATATATTAGTGACTGGGGTTTTAATGGCTCTACACTTGCTGCAACTAGAAGGCACTCCAATGAATAGGTACCAGACAAGCCATTCAACCTCATTTATGGAGAGCCCTCACAGCCCTTCAACCAGTCAGCCTGTCTAGGCCTGCTGGACAAACTCAGCAGTACCATATTAGGGATGCTTGCAGTTCTCTTACGTGTTTTTAGTATGAAATAAGTACTAAGTTGTTAAAATTGAGTATCGTAGCATTGTTTATAAGGTGTCTTGTACTGGGTGTATTTTTAACTAATTGTTTAATTAATGCCTTTTACGAAGGTTTTGTTATTCTTGAGCAGCCATCTTATTTGATGATTCTTGTATAATTGTCATCTCGTCGGTATGATGCATATGGTTTACAGATATTGTATGAGGCTAATGCTCTTTTAGAAAGACAGAAAAGATATTTGGCTACTTTTAATTTTAGGAGTTCAGCAAACATTGTTGTATGAACTTCCCTAGATAATGCTACAGCTCAAAAGTAGATATTAAAGCTGTAACTTGGCTGTATAAAAACATTCCTATTGCCATAGCTATTCAGGAAATCATAGACCAGAAGTTGGAAAGTAAAGTTAGTGCTTTGGAGAAAGGAGTTTTAGCAGTAGGGCAAGAACTTGTGACCTTAAAAAAGAAATTGGCTCTCCAATGTCACTCTGAGTTTAAATCTGTCCATACTTGGGACAAAGTAACTTGGAATTTGGAACCATTCAGACCTGAGTATAGACCTTACTAAATTACATCAAGAAATTCAGGCATCATTTGCTAACCAAAAAACATTAATGTCTATACTCATCAATGTGGGTATTTACGGAGCAGTGATTCTTTTGTTGTTGTGTTTACTCCCAATCATCTTCAGAGTGCTAAAGAAGAGTCAGCTCAATATGGAGTTTCATGGTTTTGTGCAAAAATAAAAAAGGGGGAGATGTTGGGAGCCAGCCATGGAGGCCCACTGACCGTTAGGGATCAGGAAGGGCCGTTGACCCCTAGACCACTAGGATGAGTTCGGGAGCTATTTGACCCCATTTCCTCCCCCTTTCTACTCAGCACTAACCAGATTAAGCTCCTGTGAGCTCAAAACGTAAAAACTCTGAAACCGGGATGAACACAAGCTAACTTTAGAAGCTCATTGCTCCCATTCTTCCACAAACTGCAGTTTTGGCTTTCACACAACTTATAATTCAAACTCGGGTCACATCTAAGAGCCTTAGTATTGGTCACAGGCTTCTGGGTCATGATCTTAGGATTTATTGAAGGTGTAAATTGTAGAATATAGTTTTAGAAGACAGCCATTTTGTTGAAAGAATGCGGCTGGGTTACTTGCAGGTAGCCCACTGTGAACTTTGGACTGGGCCACATTCCAAATATTCTGGGATGGGTCACTTTCATTTGTAGAGTAAATACTTAAGCTTCTAGAGAATTGTTTAACTTGGCATAAATCAATCAGCTTAGGATGAAAAAGGTTTATAGAATATATCAGTCATGGATTAGGTTTCCCCCAGTCGCTGACGCCATCTCCACCTTTGGGGTACCCTGAACCCAGCTAGAGCTGGTCTCCGGCACAACAGCACTGTTTATGATGTGAACTCATCACATGTCCAGTTTGTTTAGTCACTGGGTCTTGGGCACAGAGTTAAAAAAAAAGACGACAACAACCATGAAGTCAAGTCCAGAAGAGGTTGCCCATTAGGACTTTGCATGCAGATGCTCTGGCTGGGGAGTGGTCTGGGAAGTAGACAAGAAGGATTATTCACTCAACTCTGACTTTTTTTTCTCTTAGCCAAGTTTCTAGCTTGGAGACTTGGAGAGTCATGCCTGATAAGGACACAACAGATGGGTTTTATTACCCTATTACTCTATATACTGAAGTTTGTTTTCCAACTTGACTCTGGTATAACATCATACAACAGATAAGGAAGGAAATCAATCTTATGACCCATCAAAGCTGTTTCTTGGGGACTCCCAAATCTGAGCACCATATCCTTTATTGATTGCCAAAATTTCTTAGACAGGAAGTACAAGTTGCCAGTTGAAGGAGACAAAAGGCATAAGCTGACAAGGTCCTTATGTCTTAAAAAACCCACCAGCTTGACAAGGTCCTTATGTTCCTGGCCTGGCTCCAACAGGAGCTTGGCCAGTATCTCCTTCCCTTGATGTTTGCTCCTGGGAATGTTGATTTAGTAGAATTCAGGTGGTGTGACCTCTAGTCTGCGTAGGCTGGATGTAGCCTGCTTTGATAATAACTTTACTCAGAACTTCAAAGAACACAAATGTTAATGACTCACAAAAAACAAAGACATCAGCGCTACACTAAGCTTGCCAAGAAAGTCATAAACATTAACTTTTTTCCCAGCTGATGCTAGCATTAAAATATTTCTTGTTTATGTAGTTTTGCCCTATATAAAAAAAAACATGCTGTGAGAATAAACTTGCTCTCACCTATTGAGGCGAGAGTCCTCCCAATCACGCTGTTCTTTGTCTTTCTTTTCTCATTCCCTCCCCCTACCTCAGGCCCTGCTCTATGGAGGCTGGACCTCCACAGCCAGTCAGGAAATCCTTAATTCCACCTATAACCTGCAAGTTCCTCCTTGGAAATATCTCTCTTCCCTGAGCCAAACTAATGAAAACTCACGTGTACTAATTTTGTATTAACTTCTGCCTTCCTAAAACATATGTAACCAAACCAATTCAGCTACCATGGACATATGCTCTCAGGGGTGGTCACTCATGGTTGCCTTAGAATAAACCTCTTCAAATATTTTTGGGCTGAACTTGGATTATTTTGTGTCAACAAACTGTAAAGTCCCAACTGTTGACTCTGGTGTAGCCAGGGGTGGGGACACTCCCAGCCACACCATAACCCAACCCCCTGAGAATCCTGGCTCCAAATCAGTGCTACTGCTGGTAGCTCCCTCACTACAAGGTCAGGGCATGCTCAAGGGCAGGAAATTGAACAATAGATGGGACAAGAGAGGGCAGGTTCTTCAAGTGTCCTTTAAAGGGAGATTTGAGGGATTGCAAATGCCCAAGCCTAGGAAAGAGAAGGCCAGGGGACAATTAGACAAGGTGCAAGGATCAAGAGAGGATATCCTCTAGGGCAGGGGTCCCCAACCCCCAGGCCATGGACCGGTACCGGTCTGTAGCCTCTTAGGAACCAAGCCACACAGCAGGAGGTGAGTGGCAGGTGAGCAAGTGAAGCTGCCTCTGTATTTACAGCTTCTCCCCATCACTGGTATTACTGCCTGAGCTCCACCTCCTGTCAGATCAGCACTGAAAAGCCTGCTTCCATTTCCAATATCCTATATTTGTGAAGCAGATTCTCCTGCAGTGACAGCAACATAAATGAGATTACAGAGTAGACTGGACATAAGCAACACATTTCAGATGTCACTGTCTCCCATCACCCCCAAATGGAACCATCTAATTGCAGAACAATCTCAGGGCTCCCACTGATTCTGCATTATGTTGAGCTGTATATTTTTTTTATATAGTACAATGTAATAATAGAAAAAAGTGCACAATAAATGTAATATAATTGGGCTGGGCTTGGTGGCTCAGTCTGTAATCCCAGCACTTTGGAAGGTTGAGGCAAGTGGATTGCCTGAGCCTGTTCATTTGAGACCAGCACAGGCAACTTGGCAAGACCTTGTCTCTACAATAAATCAAAACCTTAGCTGGGCGTGGTAGCATATACCTGTAGTTCTGGCTATTGGAAGGCTGAGGTAAAAGGATTGCTGGAGCCCAGCAGGTCAACGCTGGGGTGGTCATGAGTGTACAATTGTACTCCAAGCTGGGTGACAGAGAGAGTGAAAAAAAATGTAATGTACTTGAATCATCCTGAAATCTTCTGACCCCACTCTCAGTTCATGGAAAAATTGTCGTCCGTGAAACCAGTCTCTGATGCCAAAAAGTTAGAGGACTCCTGATTCTAGACAATAAACAAAAGGAATGAGGGCACTTTCTGTAGAGATGTTCACAGATGAAACTGCCACCTTAAGACAGTGAGCGCCCAGGCAGTGGATGGCTTGGGTCGAGCAAGGCAGCTGCTTGTCATATGGGATGTAGAGTGGGGCAGGTCTAACAACACAGTCTTCCTGGATCCAGACCACTGATCCAAGATCTCTCCTGACTCTAGAGACTCCATAATCCTTTTTTCTTCAAAATAATTTGGAAATGTAGGAGAGGATGTCAAGAGACCAGTGAGTGTTGCATGAATCCAGGTCAACAGCTATGGCAGGGCGGCACCTTTGTGCCACTCCCAGGTGCTGATTTACAATTGTAGATTGACACAGACCCACTGTGAGCAGAGACTGATCAGTTTGACACATGGTTAAAGAAAAGACTATATAATTCAGTTCTAGGCAATACATCACTTTAGTAGCCATAGCTTGAGTCCTCTCACCATGCTGGTACAAGTATTCCCAATTAAGTTCTAGGCATATGGTCCATTTAGTAGAAATACCCGAGTCCTCTCACTGGGTTGGGGTAAGAATTCCTATTCAGTTCTAGGCATACTTCCCTTTAGTACACATAACCCAGGTCCCCTCACCATGCTAGTGCAAGTATTGCTAATTCAGTTCTACGTGTATGTCCCTTTAGCAGACATAAGCCTGGATCCTCTTATTGTGCAGAAGTATTACTAACTCAGTATTAGGCATGCATCCCATTAGCAAGGATAGCCTCGCCCTCTCACAGTGCTGGTGCAAATACTCCTAATTCAGCTTTAGGCTTATGTTCCCTTAGTAGACATAGCCCGGGTGCTCTCACTGTGCTGATATGATTATTACTAATTCAGATCTAGGCATATGTCCCTTTACTAGACATAACCTAGGTCCCCTCAATGTGCTATTGCAAGAATTCTTAATTCAATACTAGATATACATTCCTTTAGTAGACATAGCCCGGGCCCCACACTCTGCTGATACAAGTATTCCTAATTGAGTCGTAGGCATGTTCCTTTAGTAGAAATAGTCCAAATCCCCTCATGGTGCTGGTGCAAGTATTCTTAACTCAGTTCTAGGCATACTTTCCTTTAGTACACATAGCCCAGACCCTGTCAGTGCACTGGTGGAAGTATTCCTAACTCAGTTCTAGGCATATGTCCTTTTAGTATACATAGCTCAGATCCTCTAATTGTGGTGGTACAGATATTTCTTATTCAGTTATAGGCACACATCCCTTTAGTAGATGTAGTCTGGGTCCTCTCACAGTGTGTTGGTACAAGTAATACTAATTCAGTTCTAGATATGCATCAGTGGACAATGCTGCAACTAGTATTCTTTTTTTTATAATCAATATTTTTTATTATGATATTGTGGGGTACAGTTAAAGGTAAGGTATACAAATATGTTTCATTCAGGCACCCTTGATAAGAGGTGTCTCCCCATCCCCAGACAGATGTTTACTCTCTTCCTGCCTCAGGAAGGCCAATTACTCTTAGGTTTGGTCTCTTGAAGTAATTGCTCATCTCTTGAAGGTTTTTTCTGTGTTTTTGAGCTTCTTTTCTGTGTTTTTAAGAGTTTGGGTTAGTTCTATATTTTGGTCCTCAAGCTCTGAGATTCTTTCTTCTGCCTGGGTAATTCTGCTTTCCATGCTTATCCATTTGTTATTTATTTCATTCACAGTATTCTTTATTACTGTTATCTCAGATATCAGCTCCTTCCTAATTTTCTCTCTTCTCTCCTCAATTCTTTTTATTCTCTCCATTAATGTCTTGTTATCTAGGTTTGTAGTTTGAGACCAGTCATTCTGAGGGCTCTTCATTGTTTGCATTCCGAAGTCAATTTTCTCAGTGTCTGCCCTCCCAGGGGTCTGGGAGAGACCCATATTCTTCTTTTGGTTTTTCTTCATTTGTGTAGATTTTTCTCTCTCCCCACCTTCCTTCCCCTTCTTTAATTGTTTTTTAGGGAAGGTGGAAGTGCTTTTGTTTCACTTGTGCAATCTCCTGTTCTTCCTGATGAGGGTCCTCTGGCTTTGTTCACTTTTGAGGTTGGAGTGTGGGCTGCGGGCTGTACTTTTTGCAGTTTTGAGGTTTAATTGAGAGTGAAGCTGTGATTCAGTATCTATATGCTGATTCCAGTATCCACCAACAGGTGAATGAGCACACTGGAACCTATTTCTCACTGCCCTGCAATCTGTCTGTGCAGTGGTATGTAGGTTGGTCCCTGGATCACAAGGAGGTACAAAAGAGGAAAATAATGGAGGAAGGAGGGGTCAATACAAAGTTAGAAAGAGAGGAGAATGAGAGGGAAAACAGACATACATACCAACAGGTGAAAAAGAGACACAAGGCTGGAGAGAAGTGAAAAAAACACGTGAGCCAAATTCCCTAAAGGATACTGGTAGCTACACAGAGACAGACCAATAACATAATGAAACAGATAGTGTAAGTCAGAAAGCAAACAAAAGTGAGCAAAACAAACAGTCAAATGATAAAATCAAAAGTCAAAATAAGAGACTAGTTCTGGAATCTTTCCTCAGTGTCTAAAGTCTCTTCAGCTCTGATCTCCAGCCTCTCCCCCTTTGTTTTCCTTGCAGGTAGCTAGATTTACTGGCAGCTTGGGTTTGCTTTTTTTTAGCCTGCTGCCCGGGAGGTCTGCAACGTTGCCTTTATCTGATTCAGCAGGGGAGGGTCTTTGTCTCCTGTTTAGCGATGTTACCTTAGGAACCGAGGTGGAGGCTGCTGATAGGTGGGCGGGGCAATGCAAATCTCTGCCTGGAGAATGGCCAAGGTGGCAGCTTCACTTTTGCGGAACTTTTTTCTCTCTGCTCATCTAGGTCCCTGTGTAATCCACTGTGATGGACTGTGCTGGAGTGGGAGGCACTGGGGATCAGTTGCACAGCTGGGCGCTGGATCCGGGGTGCCACCAGCAGGCTGGGGTAGAGAAGGGAGTCAGGAGTTCCCTCCTCTGGAGCTGGGAGCCTCCGATCAGCACCTCCTTAAGATATGCTCTTCCCTTACACAAGCATGGGATTGCGTGCTGAGTGCCTCAGCCAGGGTAGGCCCAGATTTCCAGAGCTCCAATGCTCCAAAGGGCAGGTGGTTGGTGGTGATATTGGTCCTGGGTCCCTCACAGGGTACTTCAGCCAGAAATGGGACTGGTATCTCTGAGGGGTGAGTGCCCAGAGCCTCCCTGGGTGACTGGCAGCTTGGTGCTGGGTGCTGGGCGAGACGATGCAGCCAGGGAGGGAGCCGAGATCCAGGACTGCTGCACAGGCAGGAGTCACATATAGTGGAGCAGCAGCAGCCAGGGGCCACAATATCCGGCCCTGCATGGGATCGAGGGTCCCCAGGCCTCGGACCAGTGCGGCTGGTGGTAGGTGGGGGAGGGGGAAGAAAAGTAAGAGTCTTTTGGGGAACTCATGTTTGGAGAATCTCACAAATCCACCTATGCCATCGCCATCTTACTGAACTTCTAGTATTCTTAATTCATTTCTAGACATTCACCCCTTTAGTAGACATAGCTTGTGTCCTCTCACAGTACTGGCTTTAGTATTCCTAATTCAGCTGTAGGCATCTTTCCCTTTAGTAAACATGCCCAGGTCCTCTCACTGTGCTGCTACAAGTATACCTAATTCAGTTCCTGGCATAAGTCCCTTTATTAGACCCAGCCCAGGTCCTCTTACTGTGCTGGTGCAACTATTCCTAATACAGTTCTAGGTTTATATCCCTTTAGTAAACATACCTGGGTCCTTTCTGTGTGCTAGTGCAAGTATTTCTAATTCAGTTCTTGGCATATGCCCCTTTAATAGACATAGCCTGTGTTTTCCCAATGTGTTGACATAAGGATTCCTAATTCAGTTCTAGGTTACATCCTTAATAGATATAGCCCAGTTCCTCTCACTGTACTCATACAAGTATTCCCAATTCTATTCTAGGCAGATACCTAGCCTAGGTCTCAGTCTTTTGCTGATACAAGAATTCCTAATTCAGTTCTAGGCATACATCCCTTTAGTAGACATATCGCCTAGATCTGAGATTGCAGTGGAGCCAGTTGGAGTGTGCAAGTCTCTGCATTTGTACAAGGATGATTTTGTGTGTGTACATATATAAGCAGGTGTGTGAGTGTCTAAATTAGTGGAGACCCAAGAATTAGCACCCTAGGCTTTCCTGGTGAAGTTCCCACTACTGAGGCAGCTCTGTCCCCAGTGCTTTCCACAGTGCAGAAACAGGTGCCATCTTTGGAAACTAACAAGATTCATCAAGACCTTACTCAGAAGAAGCCATGGGGAATGACTACCGCTGGGCATCTGGTGCCAGGCCCCACCACTGTCATCTTCTTTGTCACCAGGCCAGTCACTGGCAACAAGGTCCATAGCAGGAGTGCAGTGTCGGTGACTGGCACCGATCTATGAGGGAGGGTTGGACCCTCACCGGAGAGTCAAGCCGGCAAGAAGAGACCACTCGGAGGCAGTTCTTCTGGGATCAGTTTGATCAGAACTGAGTCCAAATTTTATTTAGACTCCTTCCAATTTATATACCATTTTCTATACCCTCCAGCAGTGTGATAATTACTTGTTGGGGGCGTACAAATTCCATGATGTATATGGTGCTTTACAAACTATGCATCACAAGACCATCACGAGACTTGCAAGTTCCAAGCAAACAATTACAATTCCATGATGCATGACGTGCTTCACAAAACTTACATTAAAATCACAGGTGCACAATTTCAATACAGATTGTTCAAAGTGTTTTCCATAATGTTCAATAAGTCATTCATATTATACTCTTTGTTCTAGACCCTAATTAATACAAAAAACTTTCTAAGTTAACTCTAGGTTTGATCCAAGTTCACTGACTCCTAATATTTTTTAATGATTAATATTATCAACTTAACACTATACTATAATCTATAAGTTTACTTAAATGACTTAATTTTTATTTATTCCATTAACCTATTATGATTCAACATAGTGCCCTGTAATTCTATAACAATTAATTCAAAACTTATTCTTGAACTACAAAACCTTACCATGACTTATATGAGTTTCATATATCTAAACTTTAATTTTTATATGATCTAGTGGTTGGACTTTAATACTATGCTATATCTTATTAAGCTAATACCTTATCATTAAATCTTATAATTATCATTATAAGATTATCATTATATGATTTTAAAAATCATAGCACTATAATTCTCATTCTATTCTAATAAAACTACAACTTTAACCCAAAACTTAAATCTTTTTTCCTAGTATATTAATACATGGCTACGTGTAAAATTTCCTATTGTCATATTAGAAGCAAAAACAACACCGTTGGGAAAATTTCGGTATACTAATCAAAAGATCTTAAAATTGGCCTACAGGAACAGGAACTAAAGTCATAATCTGAGAAAAGGAAACTTAAAAGCTTAAACAAAACTTAAAAATTTTCTATGAATGCTTATTACTGTTTAAATCTTTTCCGATGGAAGTTGTATCATCTTAAATGTATGTTTTATCCAAACAAGTCTATTCTAAAAATCAAATAGTAGCTGTCACATTCTTAGATAATGGACTGCATGGTTACCATGACAATGGCCACGGGCTGAAGCAAACAGAGTTTCGGCATGTAACGAAACTAGAAAAACGTTCTGCCTAGCTAGAGGCAGGGCAATAAAACTATTATGGTAATTTAGTTTCTAATCTTATCTCTAGGAGAAACTGCTTTCGGGAACAAAAGCTGACCGACCAGTCTACCAGGAAATAGAAGTTTAAAAAATGTCTTCAAAAAGGAGTACAACTTAGAAAGACAGAGAAAAATAATTCTGCTGTGCACTTTCCATCAGGCATATCGATATTTACTTAAAAGTTTCCATACGTAAGTTTTGTTGCCATGTATGCACACTGGTCACTAATCAACTCCAATATTATAGGTATAACTAATATCCTATGTCAGAGGCGATCTTCCAGATGGGCCTTTACAGGCCTCAGCCATGTAGCTATAGATGTTGGCTCCCAAAAGTGCAGCAAGGGGACCAGGAGCTTGGACCCAGTAGAGAAGATAAAAGCCTGTCACCGTCATTGTCATCTGGGAAACTAGACAGAGTAGTACTCCAGTGTCCTCACTACTGAGTAGTGAAGCTGTGTCCTAGGCCTGAGGGGTCAGCCCTCCATCTCTCTGGGGTTGATCACTGTGAACCAGACAGACAGAACTGGTATGGAGTACCAGTCGTCCCATCCCCCACACTGGCACAGCCACGGGACAATGGGTGGAGTCAGAGGAAGACAATCTAGCTGAAAAGAGAAGGGTTGAGTGATGAACTGATCCAACCCCCTATCCCATTCCCCCAGCAGTTTGGAAAGCATCTGACCCATGCAGGAGGAGGCTCATGAGTGTGCCACCTAGAAGGCCAAGCATAGGTAGAGCCAGAGGTGGCATTTGTACTCTGAGGGGATCCTCCTGTGGGTGAGTCTGCCAGATGCACCAGCAGCCTGATCCAACAAAGGAACCTGATGTTTTAGAACCTGCCACAAGAGGAAGATTTACTCCCATGAATTACTTTTCATGTGTGAGCATATATGTACCTGAGGGTACTTTTTTCATTTTATTCTTCTTCTTCTTTTCACATGTGAGTGTATGTATGTGAGAGTGGGCTCATCATTTCTTGGGGACTTTTTTGTTTGGTTGGTTGTATTGGGTTTTTGTAAGAATCTCCTGAGCCCAGGAGATCCAGGTTATGGTAAGCCATGAGCATCCACTGCACTCCAGCCTGGGCAACAAAGCGAGAACCGCAACTCAAAAAAAAAATCAATTATCAATCTTTCCTTTATGGCTTTCCCTACTCTGATATGCAAATAGAAAAAATTCCTGTGCTTTCTAGTACTTTTATGGCCTTATAATGTTTAATTTCTCAACCCATCTAAGAAATTGCTTTGGCTTAAAAGATTAAAAGCAGACCCAAGACCCTATTTTTCCCAGCTGTTTGTCACTTGTTCACATACCATGAGTCAATATTCCATCTCCCTCTTCCCCAACGAGTCTCCGATGCTTCCCAAATGTGTTAAGATGTCTATTCTGCTCCATCACTCTTCTGCCTAATCATGAGTCAGCACTTATCTAGTCTCACTTCCTCTCAGGCAAAGTTCAGAAATGCACCCACACTGGAAGGTCTTTAGTCTTGTTAGAAAGTTACCTGTCTGACCGGGCTTGGTGGCTCAACCTGCAATCCCAGCACTTTGGGAGGCCAAGGTGAGTGGATTGCCTGAGCCTGCAGGTCCGAGACCAGCCATGCAACTTGGCAAGACCTCTACAATAAAAAAAATTAGCCAGGCATGGTAGCGTGCACCTGCAGTTCCAGCTACTTAGAAGGCTGAGCCAGAAGGATCACCAGAGCCCAGCAGATTGATGCTGGGGTAGACATGAGTGTGCCACTGCACTCCAGCCTGGGCAACAGTGAGATTCCAACTCACAAAAAGGAAAAAAAACAAAGAAGGTTACCTGTCCAAGGCTAGAAATCCTTTTCCTTGCTTCAATGAAACCTTTGACCGGCATTTATCTCCAAGTGCTGGCCCTGAAGACACTGGGCACTTAAAGGTTCCAGCAGGAATGTGACTGACCAACCATCCCATTCCCAACAGCCGCAGGAGAAGTCACAGAGGATGCAAATGTTCATGTTAGATCAAAGGAAGGCAGTTGCCCAGTACAAGCACCAGATCAGCAGCCTCCATCCTGCTGCAGGAACAATCCAGGTTCACAACCTCCCAGGGGGAGATTGGTTTATTTCTTCTTTCACCAGGACTTAGTGTCCATATGCCTCTTCTTTGAAAGGATCTCCATGGATCATTCTGGCTCCACAGATGCTAGTCTTATTACTCAGGCTACTTAGGGAAAGAGGAGTCCTCCAGCATGAAAGGCACAAGGTGAGGAGGACTCAGCTGCCTCTTTCCAGGCTGAAGATGCGCCATCTTGTTTAGGAGCTTCCAGCAGACACAAATGGGGTCACTCTAAGGGACCACATAAAGTGACCAGCACCCCTTTGATACTTATTACCTTACATATGCCTTCTTACCGCCCTTCATGTAAGCATAACCTTCTTTCCATCTTCATTGATAGATGGTGCAACAGGCTAGAGAAGTTCAGTGTCTTGCTCAAGTCTACTTGACACCCTCCATAGGTGACAGGTGAGATTCAACCCCAGGCAGGCAGGAGGATAACAATGCATCGAACCCTTTACATCATTTTCTCAGACACAATTTCTTCACTTGTACTGTTCCCACACGAGGAGCTTCTGATGATGTCAGAGAAACCTGTGAGATGAAAAGATAATCACTTCACAACTTTCTCCTAAATCTGGCCCCTGTGACTTTTCACCTGTTGCTAATAATTCTCTGTCCAGTTCCAGCTGGGTTCTACCTCCTGCGCCCCAGGTCTGTGGAAAAGCTGTATCTTCCTCCTCTGGGCCTTCATGTGGCCTCAGGTTCTTCCCATAGTTCTGAAAGCATCCATCACCTGGCACAGCCTCAGATAGCTTCCAGGGCTGACACACTTTACTGTCTCATTCAGATTGCTGTTCCTGTTCCTTTTGCTATTGGTGTATTCCCAGCTACACTTCATTTGGTCCACACATCTATCCAACTGCCCTAATGCTTTCCTTTACACTCTTTCAATCCCACCCACACTCAAAGCTGCACTGCTGTGGTCACCTTAGGTCCAGTCTGCAGTTCGGTTTACTCTAATGGTACCCAGATGCTTCTTTGCCAATGATTCCATTTGGAATTTCTTAGCTGAAGATCACACCATATGCTAAGAGTGGTTAATTTTTATTGAAGCAACAAGAGAAGCAACAGTTGCTGGACTTGGTTAGCAGCAAAATGATGCCTTTGGGAATCCAGACTGTTTTTCATTAGATTATCTTCAGCATGATGACTGTTGCTGCCTGCTTGACTCTCAGTTACAAGTTGTCTGCAATTGCTCCAAGCATACTATATTTCATGGAATAAGTTAACGAAAAGACCTCTTCCCAAGACTACTGCTCATATATATTATTGGTCAAAGATGAATTACATGGACAACTACAGCTGCAAGAAAGGTTGGGAAAGGAAAGAATCAATTTCAGTCTCTACAGTAGAGATAGGCAAAGGAGGAACTAGTTGAAGATGGATGTTGTACCAGTCATACATCAGTATGTGCCTCAGCAGGTAATAAAAGCCACCCAAGCTGAGGCAGAAGAGGGACTTTATCAAAAGGGTAGACAGAGTATCTTGCAGAGCTTAAGGCAGGGAACCAGCGGAATGTGGAAATAATCTGGAACTAGAGACGTGATTGTGGTCAGGACACTTCTTCTCCTATATATCTACCTTGTTGGAGGGGAGCCTCTACCTTGCCCTGGCTGTTTTCTGTGAATTGTAACAGTAGTACTGACAGTGCCTATCACACTCTGCTTCTATGGGGCTCCTGCCCTCAACTCAATCCTTCTTTGAAGAGGGGACATTCTTGCCCCCTCACCTTGGGCACATGCTGCCATTCCCTCTCACACAGAGGCAAAGAAGATATGTTGGGGGGGTTGGGGTGATGCATCTTAGCTCCTTCCAGTTCCCAGTGGATGGCATGGGCACTACAGTTGTCCCTTCCTCCCTGTGGCAGGCAGATGCAGGACTCAAAGCAGCATTCCTGCAATGTTCCTTGCTGCTTAGAACATCCACCTCTTTGCAAATCGCAGCCTTGTGCCCCATGAAGCTTGAAGGCAAGTCTGCTTTGAGTGATTTATTAGGGGCAAGTCTGACTTTTCACAAATAAGGACTTTAATTAATAAAAGCAATAAGTGCCTATAAAATTTGAAAATAAAATTCTAAAATAAAATTCTGTACACATAATTATTTGTTTAAAAAGTGGGAGTTTGGCAATCTGCCCATGATACTTTATTTGACAGCAGGCAAGTCAGCCTCACCAGTCTCTCAAGTTTTCTCAATAAAAAAATGACAAGAATGACTAAAGATTATCTGCAGGTTTCTTTCATGCAAGATTCCATGATTTTATATTTATACCAAAGGGAATTTTCATGTTTTTCAAAACAGAAAAGTCCGAGCACAATTAGATTAAAAGGGATATATAGAGTTTTGTATTGGTTTTGAGACAGAGTCTCCCTATGCTGGCCAGAGCAATCCTGTGGCCTCAAACTCTGAAGTAGCTGGGACAACAGGTGTGCGGTCCCATGCCCGATTGTATGGTGAGTCTTTATTGTGATAATACATTCTTCTTACCCATGTAAACTAATAACAATTGCTAATTTTAAAAAAAGGCTTTGGTTGTCACAAGAACAGAAAGCAGATTAGCACTCATGTTTCTAATCGAGTTCTACCATGTTAATTCATGTTTAATATGACACAAATAACAAAAAGTTACATGACTCTAGATCTTGGTGGTTTCTTTTTACTATTAAATTTATTTACTGTTCAATGTTGATGAGGATTCTCAGAATAAGGGCCCAGAAGAGACCCTTCTGGATAGAGGTTAACGAGCTACAAACCCATGGAGCAAAGCAGCATACTCTGGAAGTTCAAGGGAACAAAACCATCTCTGGGCAACATGTCCCAAGTGACAAGGTTTGTGACCAAGACATTCTCTGGAATGACTGAGTGTCATTTAGATGCCCCCCACAATGATATGGCAGCCCAAGAAATCCTCCAGGATGCACTCAAATGCCTCCTTCTCGATCCTGACATAAAAACAAAGTGAGGCTATTCAGATGCGGGTGTGGTGTAATCCTGGACCATAAGAATAGTTTAAATTAGGTCAGGCTCGGTATCTTAGCCTGTAATCCCAGCACTTTGGGAGGCCGAGGTGAGTGGACTGCCTGAGCCAGCAGGTTCAAGACCAGTCCAGGCAACTTGGTGAGACCTCGTCTCTACAATAAAAATGGAAAAAAAAGTTAGCTGGATACGGTAGTGCACATCTGTAGTTCCGGTTACTTAGAAGACTGAAGCAGAAGGATCGCCAGAGCCCAACAGGTCAACACTGGGGTGGCCGTGAGTGTGTCACAACACTCCAGCCTGGGCAACAGAGTGAGACTCCAACTAAAAAAAGAAGAATAGTTTAAATGATTAGTCAAGATTGCAGTCATGTAGTGAAGTAGAGATCCAGGCTGCCATCTTCCATGACACACCTCAAGAGCAGGACTATCTGGACGGGCCAGCTGCCTCCTGCATGTCAAAAACCTTATTCGTTGACTTTTGAGTCTTAGAGACAGTGATACCTTTAGATTGGGGCTATCCATGGTGCTTGACTCAGACTCAGTCAGTCACTTCTGGGGGTAGGTTCATTCACTTTCCCCTCAGAATCTGTTCAAACTGTCATTCTAACTATAGCCTGGGACAATCAAGGCAATATCATGGGCCGCTAATAACATGTCTGTGCCACTTACCTCTGCCCAAACCCACAGTTGTTTTACTCTGTAAAAATACACTACTATTTCTGGATCTCCAGCTAACCCATCTGTGCATCCCAGGCCTGCTAAACAAGGCCCTTCATGTGGACACAACACACCTTGTGGGAGATCACTGGCATATCTTGGGTAAAAGAAGAAAATTACAGTCCTTCAAAAACAAGTACCATATATAATACCTCACATGAGTTTTAAAACCTTGTTACAATCTTTATACCATTCCTGCATAATTAAAGATGACTTTTAAATTTTCCTGTGTATGTTGTCTGATTGACATTGGGACAAGTAAAGGAGTAAACTCAGGACTGGCTTGGAGTTTTCAGGGAATCCACTATTCCCTTTAAGTTATGTGATTCTTTAGCCACCCAACTCCCTGTTGGAAACCTCTAAATGGGTGTCTGGAAAACACTCAAACTCAACATGTCCCAAGGGAGACTCATTTTTCCTACTGATTCCCCTAACACATTCTTTTCCTGAATGTCACCATCTGAGGAGACCACATCAACCACTGGCCGAAAAAATAAAAAGTCCTAGGAATCATGCTTGCTTGTGATGTTCTTCACAACTTTCTCCATTTCTTTAGTTGCCTTATCCCATCAGTCATTCTTCAGTGCTTTTGAAAATTTAATCAATTCTTAAAAACACCCCTGAGCCAAAAGAAGTATGTGTTTGTTGATCATTGCCCAGGTAGTAAAGTGTTCCAAATATTAATAGAGGCTATGATAAGAAACTCTTCCCACTGGACCACAATTTTTAATGTTTAACATAAAGCATAATACCATCTCAACATCTTCCCCCATACCTATTTTATGAATATGCTAAACAATGTAACTCATTCTTCCAGTATTACAGAATGAGATCAAAACAATTTTCCTTCAACAAAATGACAAGGGATGAAGCTGCTCCTGTAAAACAGAAAGGTCTTATTTGGAACACCTTCAATTTCTATCTAAACATTGCTGGGGACTATAGCACCACTATTTGATGAAGGCAGCTGTTCTCCAATTTTCAGAGGTAAACAGAAACTTTGCTAGATCAAATAGTGCTGTGTCTTTACCCAGACATCAACATGACTGACAGTACTGCAATAACAATGGCCAGATCAGAACTGAAAAACGTACAAGTCACAATCACTGACATTCTTGGCTGCTGACACTAAGTATTGTAAACTTTAATGAGAATAGGAGGTGACAGAAAGACTCTATCTCCAAGCAAAATCTGAAGACCCTACACAAATGTATCTCTGGCTCTTGATAGAGTTTTAAAAAACTAACTGCACTCCAGCCTGGGTGACAGAGGGAGACTTTGACTCCAAAATACAGAGGCTCATGTCTATAATCCCAGTCCTTTGGGAGGCTGAAGTATAAAGACTACTTTATGCTTCAGCCTCCAGGAGTTTGAGTCCAGCCTGAGCAACATAGCAAAACCTCATCTCTAACCCCTTGCAAAAGAAAAAAAAAAACTACCCAAGTGTGGTGGTACATACCTGTAGTCCTAGCTCCTTGGAAGGCTAAGTTAGAAGGATCACCCGAGCCTAGCAGATTGAAGCTGTGCTGAGCCAGGATGGTGTCCTTGCACTCCAGACTTAGACTTAGGGACAGAGTGAGACCCTGACTCAAAAAAAAAACAAACTTCCTGAGCACCCATTGCTTGAATTCGGGTGTCAATCTTTCCTTAAAGGCACAGTAAGAAGTCCAGAAGCATACAAGGAACACCTCTCATTTTTCACACATTGTCACCACAGATTAGAAAGTTTACATGGATGAATTCCTTTTAGGACTACCTACTGACATACCCTGTACTACAGGTGCTTTGTAAACTAATGGCACACTTTAAAAAGTGCTGTCCAGATTTTATTTTGAATTTATTTTCTTTTCTTTTCAGCCTGAAGCAAGCCTTCATTTATTGACTACTTACAATATAGTGATTTCATATCTTAGCTGGTAATCAAATACACCATGTATTAAGTGAGAGAAGACATAATCTCTCTTTCAGATACCACCTCTCAGAAATCTGGGCACATTTAATTTTAAGAACTAGAATTGCATCTCCTGGTGGCAGTTGTCACCCTGAGAACAGAACCAAGGTAAAGAAAGTATACAGGGCTTTATTCTCCTACACGGTGCACATAAAGTTAGTTTATTAATGACTACATTTTGAAGCTAACCATTTAATCCAATATTTAAATAATAAGCTGTTTAATATTAAAGCAGAATATACTGCCACAGTGTGAGAGAAGTACAGTTTTATCCATAAACCCTTCACATAATTATACATTAAGTGCTATTTTTATTTAAGCAAGGCACCCTTACTTGTTCTAAAATATGGGATGTGCTACCCCATTGAAAAAGCAAATGAGGAGACAGATTTTTTCCTGGTTTAAATTCAAGTGAAGCCGTTAATGTCCTTACCAGTCAAGACTGTTCTTACATGTCATTTCACAGTTTTGAGATAAATGAACACACTTAAAGTTTACCCAAAACCAAAGAAAGGGGGGAGGGACAGTTCAGACAACTTTTAAGTTAAGACTAGAATGCCCCCTTAAGTAGACAGGCACCAGTTAAATGCCTTCAGCACAAAGTTTAGAAAGGCAGAACATTTCTAAAGACATAAAACTGCCAAATTGTTGTTATTCACACTCACTAACCTGTGGTATTTTTTGTTTTGATCTTTTTTCAATTCTGTCTCTAGCTAAGTAATCAAACACAGCTAAATTTAAAACTGTTCTGCCAAATCATACTGATTCAAAGGTCTGAAACTTTTTTTTTTTACTTTAATGAGTGGTTAAAATAAATCATTATTGGCCAGGCTCGGTGGTTCAGCCTGTAATCCCAGCACTTTGGGAGGCCGAGGCGAGTGGATTGCCTAAGCCTGTGAGTTGGAGACCAGCCTGGACCAACTTGGCGAGAACTCGTGTCTACAATAAAATCAAAATTAGCTAGGCACAGTAGCACAGGCCTATAGTTCCAGTAGTTCCGGCTACTTGGAAGGCTGAGGTGGAAGGATCATCAGCACTCAGAAAATTGACACTGGGGTGGCCATGAGTGTGCCACTGTACTCCAGGCTGGGCGACAGAGTGGGACTCCAACTCAATAAATAAATAAATAAATATAAAAATAAAAGTGTAGAATGCAATGTTTGAAAAATAAATGAATCATTATTTTACTGTATGAGAAGTTTTACATCACAGTTCTCAATTCACAGGCAAAAAAAAAAAACCTTAACAGATTATTTTTTAAATGGGAGAAATATTTTTAAAGAATAGTGTTGAACAAAAACATGTAGTCTTTACAATGGGTAACATATCCTCCGTGAAAACAAACTGCTTAATCATATAAAGACCATATTTTTATTTAAATCAGATTCTGGACAGTTTAAACAAAAATTTTAATTTTTGGCTCATTTCATAATCCTAAGCTGGATCTTTCCTTTCTAAACACTCCACTATGAAATTAACCCCAAATACCAGAATCCTTTCTCTAGCAGTTGCTGCTAATAAACTAGAACCTTACATCCCATGTTCAAGAAAGAAGTGCAAATGAAATGCCTCTTGCTTCACCCTTACCTTCTGGAGCCCTGGAAAGGCTTATTTTTCTTTTGGACATGAATTTAGGAACTGTTCAATATAACTATGGTGAATGTGGGACTGATCCTTGAGCATTGCTGTAACAGCATCCTCATGTGTATCAAAGTGCACATCAGCTTCTCCAGTGACCTTCCCACTGGAACTGTTTTTCATGGTGATCTAACAGGCTTCAGTGAAGCAAAAAAGTTTATAATGTCTTGAGCAATGGCTTGGAAGGGCAATCCTCAATGTGGATGAAATGCAGAGAAGGTGTAGTTCCAAAATTCACAGCCTCTGGACACTTCTCTGACACCTCCTTAGGCAATTTTATTTCTGTCTCACTTTCAAAAGCCATCATGGGTTGAATATCCTCATTTACTTTATGTTCTTCAAAGACCATTTCTGGTTCAGTTATATACTTAGCAGTGGGAGAAGACGCCATTTTCTTTCCCTTATGAGAGCCAACTTGTGTTCGGACTTCATTCCTTCTGCTTGGAAATATGTCAATATATCAGTTACCAATTTCTTCCCTGTGTTTCAATAGGGCTTGGTTGGCTATTTCTGGTTCTTCAAATTGCACATAGGATTTCCTAGTTTTTCTTCTCTCTGTGTAGTCCGTCACAAAAGTAATGTCAACTATAGTCAGTCCTGCAAAGAAGTCTACAAAGTCTTTTTCATTGCAACAATACGAAAGTCCTCATAAATGAACCACGCCATCATTTACTACAGGCAAAGATTTGACCTGCAAGCTGTTCATTAAGGCATCTACATCGTCATTGTTTATCTCATATACTTCCACATAGCGCTGACTCATGTACATGCGGTGCTTCTCTAATGCTTTCTGCACATCTTGCTCTGACTCCATTTCAATCAAGGCATCACGCCTTGGTTTCCCATCTCTAAGAGGAAATGTATTCCATTCTCACCACTGCGGATGCTGCAGTCTGAGAAAAACTGAAGCACATCTTCTACACTGCACGACCAGGGCAATCCTTGAGCTCGAATGAGATAAACATCATCTATTTCTCCTAACTTGGGATCAATTCATACTCAGGAAGTGGTGGAAGATCTTCCAGATAGGTAGTTTTGGACTCCAGGCTGCAGCCCCAAGCGGCCCTCGACCGCCGCCAGCAACTGTAAGAGCAGGAGGCAGCGGCCGCGGCGGAGGAGGCCACAGGGGGAGGCCCTATCGGCCTCCCTCGGGGCGCCGGACGGGTCTGGAGGCCCCGCGTCTGAGAGGCTGAGGACTCTGCAGCCCCGAGCAGCAGCAGCAGGTGGCAGCGGCGCGAGACACCCGAGACACCCAAAAGGTCGGAGCCGGCGGCCGCTTAGAAGGGCAGGAGGCGGCACTGGTGCGACAGCAGCTGCTGCAGTTACAGCCGCAACCGCGGAGCAGCGCCCCGAGGACCCAGCGGTCCCGGCCATGGACTACAGAGGAGGCCCGGGGACTGTAGGGGGCTGCGGCGGCAGGGTGAGGGGCCTGAATTTATTACTAACAACCAAGGGAGGCCAAAATTATGCTGACAGAATAGTGAGCTTCACTTCAAAGAAAGTTTATTTTCTAATTTTTGTCATATTTCCATGTGAAATCAGTAAGTAGCATATATCTATAAGCAGCTATAGGCAAGGCCAGTAAAATGCTTATAACCGTAGAGAACAGAACAAAATCAAGACATAGCCAGACTTCAAATATCCTGTACAGTTCTAACAGCTACTTGTCAAGAAAGACATCATGGCACTGGAAAAAGATTGTGAAGAAGGCAAATAAAATCAACAAGAGCCTCTGCTGTCTTTACTGGCCTACAAAGTAGTTCAAAGACAATGTCATGTCTTGCTTCTCAGACCATTACAAAGTGACCAAAGTAAAATGCAACCATCCTCTTAACAGGGTCCTTCACAGTTCAAACATTTTCATTTGAACAGAATCCAAATGATTGATTTTAATAGGTCAATCTATTGGCCCAATATCTAAGAATTCTTCACTAAGCCCAACATCCTGCAGATTCTCTCCTATTATTCTAAAAGTTGTATTTTATGTTTTATGATAAGAATCTATGCTCTGTTTTGAGTTACTTTTGGGGTAAGGTATAAGATCCAGATCAAGGTTCATTTTTTAAACTATGGTTAAGACAATAAAGCCAAATTACAGATTGGGAGAAAATGTTTGCAAATATCTGACAAAGGACTCATATAAAAAACATATAAAGAGCTTTCAAACATGATAGTCAAGAAGCAAGCAGTTCAGTTAGAAAGTGAGTAAAAGAAAATAAATGATGACATATATCACCAAAGAAACTATCTGGAAGGCAAATAAGCCACGGAAAGATTTTCAATATAGTAACCATTAGAGAAATGTAGATTAAACCATGATGAGAGATCCCTACACACTTAGTGAAACAGACTTTAGTCTAAAATCTCACACTGGTGAGGGTCAGAGAAACTGGGTATCTCCAACTGGTAGGCATATAAAATGGCACAGCAGCTTGGAAAGATGTCAGCTTCTTTTAAAACTAAGCATATATTACCATGTGACCCAGCAATTGCACTTCTGGACATTTAGCTAAGAGATGTAAAAGTTACATCCACACAAATCTGTGTGTGATTGCTCATACAAGTAATAGGAGTCAAAAGCCAGAAACAACCAAAATCCCCAAAAGGTGAATGGGTAAGCAAACTGAAGTTTGCTGTACCAAGAAATATCATTTAGCTATATAAAGGAACTATTGATACATGCAACAGCTTGGAAGGATCGCAAAACCATCATGCTGAGTAACAAAAATCAATCTCAAAAATCACATACTCTATAATTCCATTATGCAACATGACAGAAAAGGACAAAATTATAGAGAAGAACAGATTAGTGGTTGCCAGGAGTAGGTATATGGGGGTTGGGGTGGGTGTGACTATAAACAGACAGTAGGAAGGAGATCTTTGTGGTAAGGGAATAGTTCTGCATCTTGACAGTGGTGCAACTGAGAGTTGGAGAGGCTGTCTAACCCCCCCACCCATATGGCTCAATCAACTATTTACTAAATACAATACCTAGTATTTACAACACATAGGGTTACAAGCATCAATGGGGTTAAAAAGAAGATAGGGCCAGGCATGGTGGCTCCTGCCTGTACATAGTACTTTGGGAGGCAGAGGAGGATGAATTGCTTGAATCCAGGTGTTTGGCAGCATGGCAAACCTCGTCTCTATAAAAAATCAAAAAACTACCTGGTCATGTGGCCCATACCTGTAGTCCGAGTTACTCAGGATACTGAGGTGGAAAAATTGCCTGAATCCAGGAGGTCGAAGCTGTGGTAAGCCATGATCATCATGTTCATTCCACTGCACTCCAGCCTGTGTGAGAATGAGACCCCAAAGAACACACACACACACACACACACACACACACACACACACACGAACACGGCCAAGCACTTACATCTGAATTAATTTACTTTCTAAAAAGATAAGGTAGGATAATTATTAAAGACCTCTGCAGAAGTAGTTCCCTTTGCTTGAAATGCTCTTATCCTGTCACTTTTTCTTTTCGTTCTTACACATCCTTCAACCCTCAGCTCAGTGTCACTTCTTCGGGGAAACCTTCCCTAGCTCTTCTCATTGCCTGCCATCAAAGATCTTTTTTCTCCATGACTAGATTGAACAGCATCCTATATATTTCATTCATAATACTAATCACCATTCACAAACAACTGGGTGATGAGTTGAGCTCTATTTTTCTCATTAGTTTAAAATCTCCAAAGACAGAGGCAGACTGTGTACCTGACTGCTGTTACCCACACCCAACTCCGTGCCGACAAATGACAGAAGCTCAAATTCTATGTGTGAAATAAACACATACAAGGTAATAATTCCTGTGTAAAAGTCTGAGGGCAGACAGTAAGATTCTACTGGAACTTGGTAGAACTTAGCATCTCTTCAACTGAGGAAACCAGTTTATACGGGATAGAAGGTTCATGCAGAAGATAATCTTCAATCCAAAGTTTAATAGAAACTTGTGCCTTTCAGCAACAGAAACTCAGTAAAGAACTGAACCAGAAGAGTAGTTGTCCAAAGTGTTCTTCAGGAAAATTAATGTGGAAATATACTTGAACTCAGAGGCTAAAACACTAAAGGCAGTACAGAAAAATTAAAACGACACTATGTCAGTGCAGGCACAAGCCAATAAGGTCCTGAATGAGGGTGGCCATGGGAACACAAACACATGAGAAATAATAAAGAAATAAAGAATAGAGGTTAGCAACTGATTAGATACACAGGCATGAAAAGGGAAAGAGGACAATGGTGATTCAATTCCTCCTAAGAAGAATTAGTCCTGACTTCCCAGTTTCTGTTAATGGTATTATCATTGTTGGTATACACCATATTTTAATTGTCCACTCATCTGTTGGTGGACATTTGGTTTGTTTTTACTTCCTGGCTATTGTGAATAATGCTATTATAAACATGACTGTACTTGCATCTGTTTGATTCTGTGAGCCAATTCTTTTGGGTATACACCCAGAAGCAGAATCACTGGTTTATACAACAATTCTGTAATGTCTGAGCCACTGTCATTCTGTTTCCACGGTGGCTGCACCGTTTTCCATTTCCACTGGCAGTGCCCAAGGCTTCCAGTTTCGCTACACATTCTTGCCCATGCCTGTTTCCAAACGCTTTTGCTTGGGCTATTTCAAGAGGCGGAGTTTGGCATAGTGAGGCAGTGGGGAAGAAAGCCTTAAAAATGAAGGGGAAAAAAAGAATCCCAGAACTCTGAGTCTCGGCAAAGCAACTCCTGGCTAGTGGAAGTGATGAGAGAATCACATCAACAGAGAAAAATAAGTTTGGGAGTCCTGGGATTCCGTTTGGGATGGGTGGGCAGGGCTGTGTGCCTGAGAGGCTGAGCGCCCCAGCTTCCGGCAGGCCAGCCAGCAGAGGGGAAGCAGCGTGTAGTGACACAAGAGCAGACCAGCCTCCTGGGCTCCAGGGAGTCCAGCCCTTCAGCCAAGCCATGAAGTCACTCACCTGGACCTGGATCTTACTAAGGGAGTCCACTTGGCCATCATTCTCCTTCCCCCATCCATTACCCAAGGAAAAGCAGCTCATCCCAGGGGCCCTGAGAGAGGCTCTTCCCCCTGCTGAGATGGGCGGGGCGGCTGTGCCTGGAGCAGAAGTTACAAAGACCCCAGGCCACGAGCTGCCAGCGCACAAAGGCCTCTCTGCCGGCGCCCGCTGATTGGCCGCACTGGCCCTGCCCCTCCCCCAGAGGACACTTGGGCAAAGGTTGCTGCTGACGCCTCCGGTGGTCCTGGACTCCCTCTGTGGTCTGTGGCGGTATCGCGAGTGGAGGCTGTGTCTGTGGTGGTGGAGCGAAGCGTCTACGGACATGGCAAGAAGGGGGGCGTCGGCCCCTCAAGTCCTCTAGCTGCTGCCCCTGGTTCGCTTACCCCGCGGTGAGCCTGCTGCCAGTGCACATCTGCCAGAATTGGTCCCGGGAAAGAGGCTGGGGGGCAGGGGGCATTGCCTGGAGTCCAGTGGTCGCAGCTACGACCAAAAGGTGAGGCACAGCCGCAGCCTGGGATGCCCTGCACGGGGTCCAGCCAATCTTGGGAGCCCGCTGAGGGTGGGCTCTGCCTCAAATCAGGTCTTTCCGGCGCCCAGCTCCAGTCCACACTCCCTGTGGCCCCCTCAGGACCCAGCACCTGGGAAGGAAGGACTCATTCGGGGAAGGGGAGGCAGGAGCAGAAAAGACTGATCCCCAATGGGTTTCACTGGATGGACAGCTTGGGTTCTGACTGGGTGAAAAAAAAACTGGTGGTTTGGGAGGGTTTGGAGATTAATGGGCATCTTATCATTACGAGAGGACAAAAACAGAAAACACTGGCCTCTCCTTCCTCCCCAGTCCTAGGCTGGCGATGAGCAGGAAGTAACAGGGACTGCCTTGATGAAGTGGCTGGGGAGAAGAGGCCTCACAAGACTTGCTTAGGACAGTACAAGGTCCCAGGATTCCAGGACTGAGGGGGGGGGGATCTTAGAGATCCTGGTCCTGGGGCTGGGCAGGGACTACTTTCCAGAGTATTCCTTAGGGGCCCAGGGCTTGGGCTGCCCTGCCTGGTTTCCCAAAATTCCAGTTTCCACAAGAACTTTGAGGAGAGGCCTGGAAAGTGTGAGGTGTTCTAATTGTGTCCTCTTACACCCTCATCTGCAGACAGAGTGGGTGATCTCTATCCTCAGTCTCAATCCCTAACACCCCTCCCACTTCTTCTGGAGTATGGACTGACCAGTGAGAACAATCCTCCTTGGAGAAGGCCAGTCCTCCAGTCCTGACTGATAAGCAGTGTTTTGTCTCCATCAACAACGGGGGTTTGGAGACATCCCTCTCAAGTGGAAATATTGTTGAATACCATCCCACTTACTAGTTGTGTGATTGTGGGAAAGTCATTCCACTTTTTGTTCACTCAGTTTCTTCATCTCTATAATGGGTTGTAGTGAAAATTAAATGGGATAATACATGGAAAGCCTTAGCATGATTGTGGAGCATAGTAGGATTCCAGAAACGTTAACTGTTTTAATTAATGATGGCAGGGTCTCTGCCCTGGGTCACTATTGATCCTGAGTGTAGGTCATGATGCCTAGCACTTAGTAGGGACTGAAAAATCATTGGTTGACGGGACTGATGAATGAATGTTGATCAGCCACCCCACAATAGGCCAATATGATTCTTTCCCTCTGGGAACTGACCCAGGAGGGGCAGGGTACTTGGCCTAGAATGGATTGATGGTGGCCATCATTTATAAACAGGACTTTGAAGCATACCTTGACCTTTAGTAGGAGCAGAAGAAGGTGGCAAAGGGCTATCTCCACTAAGAGGCTGCAGAGATAGTGACTGAGAGCCCAGATTATAGCCAGGTTGACTTGGGTGTATCTCAGTGAGGTTTTGATTTGCATTTCTCTGATCATGAGTGAGGCTGAGCACTTTTTCATGTGCCTGTTGGCTGCCCATATATCTTCTTTTGAGAAGTGTCTATTCTTGGCTTTTGCCAACTTTTTAATGGGGCTGTTTGTTTTTTTCGTTTTGGTGCATTTTAGTTCCTTATAGATACTAGATGTTAGGCCTTTGTCAGATACACAGTTGGCAAATATTATTTCCCATTCTGTGGTCTTTCTCCCTGCTCTCTTGATGATTTCTTTTGCTTTGCAGAAGCTCGTTAGTTTGATGAGGTCCCACTTGACTATCTTATTTCTTAAAGTATTGACCTTTAGGGTTTCTGAATAGGAATTGGTTGCCAGTTCCAATTTTCATAAGAGTGTCTCCTGTGTTTTCTAAGCTTCTTATAGTTTGTGATTCTACATTTAGGTCTTTGATCCATTTGGAGTTAATTTTTGTGTATGGTGATAGGTAGGGGTCCTGTTTTAATCTTCTGTGTGGTCAGCCAGTTTACCCAGCACCATTTACTGAATAGGTTCTCCTCTCCCCAGTGGTTGTTGGAAGTTTTGTCAAAGATGAGTTGGTTAGGAATTGAGGCTTTGCTTCTGGAATCTCTATCTTGTTCCATTGGTCTATGTGCCTGTTCTTGTATCAATACCAGGTTATTTTGATTACTGTAGCCTTATAGTAAAGTTTGAAGTCTGGAAATGTGATACCTCCTGCTTTGTTTCTTTTGCTAAGGATTATTTTGGCTATTCTTTGTCATTTATGTTTCCATATGAATTTCTGTATTGTCATTTCCAGGTCTGAGAAGAATGATGTTGGTAACTTAATGGATATTGCATTGAATCTGTACATTGCCTTTGGCAGGATGGACATCTTAACAATGTTGATTCTTCCTATCCATGAGAATGAAATATTTTTCCATTTGTTTGTGTCTTCTTGGATTTCTTTGAGCAGTGTTTTGTAGTTCTCATTATAAAGGTCTTTCACTTCTCTGGCTAGGAAGATACCAAGGTATTTCATTTTTTGTGTGGCTATTGTGAATGGGATTGTGCTTTTATTTAGGGTCTCTGCCTGCTTTTTGTTGGTATATAAGATGGCAACTGTCTTTTGCACTTTTATTTTGTACCCTGAGACTTTACCAAGGTCCTTTATCAGTGCAAGCAGGTTTTTGAAAGATTCTCTTGGATTTTCAAGGTGTAGAATCATATCATAAGTAAAGAGGGACAACTTGACTTCCTCTTTTCCTATTTGGATACCCCTGATTTCCTTCTCTTGTCTAATTGCCTGAGCTAGGAATTCCAACACAATGTGGACAAGAGGGGCAGCCTTGTCTTATTCCCGTTTTCAAGGGAAATATTTCCAGTTTATGTTATATGTTAGCATGGGTTTATCGTAGATGACACTATTTTGAGGTATGTTCCTTCTATATCTAGGTGTTTGAGGTTTTTATCAAGAAGGGATGCTGGATTTTATCATAAACTTTTTCTGCATCTAATGAGATAATCATGTGGTTCTTGTTTTTACATCTGTTGATGTATTTAATTACACTTATGGTCTTGCGAATGTTGAACCAGTCCTGCATCCTAAAGATGAAGCCTAATTGGTCATGGTGGATGATTTTTGAGATGTGTCTTAGGATCCAATTTGATAGAATCTTGTTGAGGATTTCTGCATCTATGTTCATAAGGGATATTGGCTGGTAGTTCTCTTTTTCTGTTGGATCTTTACCCGGTTTAAGTATCAGTGTGATGTTAGTTTCATAAAATGATTTGGGGAGAATTCCATCATTCTCAATTGCCTGGAATACTTTCAATAGGATTGGTATCAGTTCCTCCTTCTACATTTTGTAGAATTCTGCTGGGAAGCCATCGGTCCAGGGCTATTTTTTTCTTGGTAGGTAGTTTTCTTATGACAGAGTCAATTTCTTGGGTTGTTATTGGTCTATTTATTGTCTCAATGTCTTCTTTCTTGTTTCAACCTGGGTGGGGGGATGTGTGATGTCAGAAAGTCCTCCATTTCATTTAGGTTATCATTTTGTTTCCATACAAGTGTACATAGTAATCTCTGATCATCTTTTGTATTTCTTCAGGGTCAGTTGTGATTTGATCTTTTGTATTTCTGATTGTGTTTATTTGACTTTTTCTCTTTTTCTTGGTCATTCTGAAGAAGGCTCCAGCAATCTTGTTAATTTTTTCAAAGAACCAGCTTTTTGTTTTGTTGATGTTTTCTGTGATATTTTTGTCTTCTATGTCCCGTTTTTGGGCTTTTGTTTTGGTGATTTGGATTCTTCTGCTAAAGTTGGTATTTTGGTGGTCTTTTCTTTCCAGCTCCCTCAGGTGATTTGTTAGACTCTCCACTTGTGATCTTTCCATTTCCTTGATGTGTGTTCATAGAAATATAAATTCTCCTCTTAGAACTATTTTCATGGCATCCCAGAGGTTTTGGTAAGATGTTTCTTCATTTTCATTTATAATTAATTGAAATTACAATCTTATAATTTCTGCTTTGGTTTCAGTGTTGACCCAGTAGTTGTTCAACATCATGCTGTTTAGTGTCCACATCCTTGTGGATTTGGGGGAAAGTTTGTTGGTGTTGATATTTATTTATATTCCACTGTGGCCAGAGATTGTGCATGGCAAGATTTCAACCTTATGGAATTTGTTTATGCTTTATTTATGGCCAAAGAGGTGATTAATATTGGAGTATGTTCCATTGGTGATTAATAGAATGTATATTCTGTGGTTGTTCAGTGGAATAATCTGTAGGTATCTATTAAGTCCATTTGGTCGAGTGTTAAGTTTAGGTTCTGGATCTCCTTGTTGATTTTTTGCCTCGATGATCTATCTAGGGCTGTCAGTGGGGTATTCAAGTTCCTGCCATAATAGTGTTAGAGTCAATATCTTTTTTTAGTTTACTTAGTAGTTGCTTTATAAATGCTGGTGCTCCTGTGTTGGGTGCGTATATATTTAGGATGGATATTTCTTGTTGATGGATTGAACCTTTTATCATTATGTAGTGTCCCTTTGCATCTTTTTAAATTTTTGATAGCTTAATGGCTGCTTTGTCTGATATTAAGATCACAACTCCTGCCTTCTTTTGTGATCCATTTGCCTGGAAACTCATTGTCCATCCTTTAACTGTGCACATCCCTTGTGGTGAGGTGAGTCTCCTGGATGCAGCAAATAATTGGGTCATGGTTTCTTATCCAGTTTTCCGTTCTGTGTCCTTTCAGTGGTGCATTTAGTCCATTCACATTCAGGCTGATTACTGAAATGTGATTGCTTATCGCTGTCGTGAGGTTTTGTTTTTGTTTTTGTTTTTTTTTTGAGTTGGAGTCTCACTCTGTCACCCAGACTGGAGTGCAATGGCCACTCTTGGCCACCACAGCCTCGACCTGCGGAGCTCCAGCGATCCTCCCGCCTCAGCTTTCCAAGTAGCTGGAACTACAGGCACGCGCTACCACACCCGGCTAATTTTTTGATTTATTGTAGAGATGAGGTCTCACCAAGTTGCCCAGGCAGATCTCGAACCCACAGGCTCAGGCAATCCACTCACCTCGGCCTCCCAAAGCCCAGGATTACGGGCTGAGCCAACGAGCCTGGCCATGAGATTCTTATAAAGTTTTTTCTTTTTTGCTTGTTTTCTCTGGGCTTTGGAATTAATGTATGTGTGTGTTTTCAAGTTTCTTATTGTGCCGTATTCTCTGTTGATTCCATGCCCTGCTGTTCTCTTGGGAAGTGTGTGGTCATTCTTTTCTTTCTTTTGTGCTTACTATCTTTTTAAGTGCCTCCTATTGAGCTTGTCTGAAAGCTGCATAATCTCTTAGGTATTGGATGTCTGGGAAGACTTTTAATTCTCCATCACTGATGAAACTGAGCTTGGCTGGATAAGAAATTCTTGGTTGAAATTGTTTTTCTTTGAGGATTTTGAATATAGGGCCCCAGTTCCTTCTTGCTTGTAGTGTTTCTGCCAATAGATCTGCTGCTATTCTGATTGGTTTTCCCTGGTATGTAGTCTGACCTTTCTCTCTTGCTGCCTTTAGGATTTTTCTTTTGTGTCTACTTTATGTAGGTGAATTACTGTGTGTCTAGGGGTTGGTCTTCTCATTTGATGTCTTGTGGGGGTTCTCTGTCTCTCTTCTGCTTGGCTGGTCACTTCTCTGGTGAGATGGGAAAAGTTTTCTCTGATTACCTCCTGGAATACTTGCTCCAAGTTCTTGATTTCCCTTTCTTCCTCTACCAATCAGGCATAGGTTCAGTCTCTTGATATAATTGCACATCTCTTGAAGGCTTTGTTCTTTCTTTCTGAGTCTTCTTTCTATGTTTTTTACAGATTGGGTTAATTCCATGTTCTGGTCTTCAAGTTCTGAGATTCTTTCTTCAGCTAAATTAATTCTGCTTTCCGTGCTTGTCATCTTGTTATTTATTTCCTGGATTAAATTTTTTATTGCCAGAATCTCTTTTACGAGTTCTTTCAGTGTTGCATCTTGTCTTTCTTGAGTCTTATTCACTCTTTCCATCCATTCCTTAATCCCTGCCATATCTGGGGACCCTTGGTGACTTCCATTGTTTGGGCACCAAGGTCTGATTTTTTCAAGAGTTTTGTCTTTGGTACACTCGAAATGCCTGAGGTCTTCCAGTGGTTTTTCCTCACTTGTGACAGATCTCTTGTTTTTCTCTTTAGTTCTGTTATTCAATGTCAGTGGGAGCTGCTTTCCCTTCTGATGTTTTCTGAGTCCTCTATTCTTCTCTGATCCAGGCTCTGGATTTGTTCTATTTTGAAATAGCATGGTGGATGAGAAGCTTTGCTGTCTCTTGTAGTTTTCGAAATTTGGATAAAGTAGGGGATGGGGCACTAGGATTCAGAAACTACTTGCAAATTAAAATGTTTGCTTATTGCAGTATGTGTTCCCTGAGACCCACTCCCACCATTAATCTATATGGCAATGCAGAGCAGAAACCAATGCAAAAGCAATTGAACACATACACACACACCCCAAAACAAACTGGAATAACAACAAAGTGAAACAAAACAAACAACAACAAAAAAACTGCAAGAAAACTAAACACATACACACATGCCTAGCACATAGTATATAGAGAAGAAAAACAGAAAAACAAACAAAAAAAATTCCTCTGGTTTTTCTGTTTTTCTTCTCTACTATGTGTGTATGTGTTTTTAAAAAAAAAAAAATTTCCGGTCAAACCTTCACACATATTGACACACACCTTAAACTATAAAAAATGAATATAAAAAACCCAGAAGAGCCGGGCTCGGTGGCTCAGCCTGTAATCCCGCGCCTTTGGGAGGCTGGTGTGAGTGGATTGCCTGAGCCCGTGAGTTCGAGACCCGCCTGGGCAGCAAGACCTCATCTC
>NW_007249982.1:39095-162935 GCF_000164805.1 Carlito syrichta
ATCGCCGGAGCCCAGCAGGTCGAGGCTGCGGTGGCCGGGAGCAGCCACTGCACTCCAGTCTGGGTGACAGAGTGAGATTCCAACTCAAAAAAAAAACCCAGAAGAACAAAATAGTAAAAACCAACAACAACAACAAAATCAAAAGATGGGCACTCAGTCATTCACATACACACATAAACAGAAAACAACAAAAGAGGAAAGAAACAGAAAAAGAAAAGAAAAAAATCTGGGGGGATGCAGATCAAACTTTCACATACACATTCATCCACAAAGAAAAAATATTTTAAAAGTAGATGAATTCAGAATGAATGTGCCATAGATTTTACCAGAGTGTGCAGTCACAATATGATGGGGCATGAATAGAAATCAAATTCAAAGAGATGCCGGCCTTATTTTATATTTCTATTTGTGGGATATCTGAAAATTACTGAGGCTCAAACTTGGCAGTGACTGCCACCCTCAGCAGAGGGAGTACGTGAGCTAAGATGAAGACAATATAGAATCCGGCTTTGTTTCCCTAAACTGAAACTCACAAAGAAAAATAAATTACTGATTCAACTGAAAAAAAAAAAGTAGGTGAACTAATGAACAGTCAAAAAAATTTTTAAATTAAAAAAATAATTGAAAATTAAAAAAGAAAAAACCCTACCCTCTTGTTGCAAGCTCTGTAATTGTTCCTCTAATCAGGTATTTTCTGCAGAGCAACCTCTTTCACTCTCTCTTCAGGGAATGAAGCAGGGAAGGAGGAGAGGCAGTGGAGATGGGTGGGGCTGAAGTCCTCCCCTCCCACTCTCATATGGTCAGGGAGATCTCCTCCCATGGGGCGGTATGGGATTGTCTCTTCCCCAGGTATGTACTCTCACCAGGGGTGCCCCAGCCAGGCCTATCCTGGAATGGAGTTCTCCTATTGTGGCTGACATTCAGGCTCTGTCTGGGTTTGTCCCTCTCAGTCATGGCCCAGCTGTGTGGATCTGACTTTCAGAGGATTCCTGGGGAGGAGGGGGTTTGGGTCAGCTCTGGACTCACCATTGATCTCTTTGGAGTTCTTCCTACCTTTTCTGGCCACACCCTTTGTCCCACAGCTGGATCAGGGTAAGGGGTGGGGTGCCTGGAACTCAGCACTCATCAGGTCCCTCTGAAGTTTGTCTTCTCAGGATATTCCCTCTGGGCCACTATCAATCCCTGAGTAGTTGATCCACCAGTCACAGAGATCAGGTCTGTTGCTCTGTGGTAAGCAAGTCAGAACACTTCCTGCCCCGCCTTCAAGATGGTGGTGGATTGCCTCTCTTGTCCTCTTCATTGGGAACTTGCCTCTGTACTCCCTCTGCAGCCCCTGCCATAGCCCTGCCAGGTGCTGAAGTGGTGAGGCAAAGCCAGGAGCTGGCAGTCTCTCTCCTGCTTCAATGATGAGGGAGAGCCTGGGGCGATAGATATTCCCCACAGCTTTTTCAAAAGAAAACTTCTGTCTGTTTTTCAAAACACAATGGTGCTTGGCTTCTGCAACCTGGGAAGAGCCAGGGACGAAGTAGATAAGTTGCAGTACCAGCTGTTGCACCAGGGGCCTGGCCACGCTCACAAGCCCCACTTAGATAATCTCTCCCAGCATTTTCTTCCCAGGAAGGGTTTGTTGACTAAAAAAAGAAAAGAAAAAGAAAATGGTGCTTGACTTCTGTGTCCTGGGAATTGCTAGTGTCCAAGCCCAGCAGCTGTGGCACCAGCCACTGCACCAGAAGAGCCCTGGCCCCTAGCTCCCTAGCTGTCACTCAGTCAGCCACTCACATGCCCACTCACTCACCAGCACATACACAAAATTTTTCATACACTCACTCACACATTCGCATAGTCCGACTGGCTCAGCCACCATCTTCCCATCAGACAAACTTTCAATAGAGAGGTCAACAGTACAAAATCAAAGTAATCTATCTACATTCCCACTTCCCAGAGGTAGCCATTGCTAACAGCTTGTCTGTCTTTCCAGAAATAAACAATGCTTATGAAATAATATATAATATAGAGAGAATCATAAACAATTAATTTTATCATAAACAAGCTATAACAAATATAAATCATAAGTTGAATCCACAGATGCATAACCCACTAATATGGAGAGTTGATTATATATCCCACTAATATGGAGAGTTGATTATATATAGATAGATAGATAGATTGATGGTGTGTGATTGGGAGATGATCAGAAAGATGATAGATAAAGATGATTTAAAGTCAATGGGTGATTGTTCATCGATTGTATGCAAATACTACATCTTAACTATGTATCTATGAAAGTATGCATGTATGTCTGTATATATACGATGTATGTATGTATGTATGTATAATCAACCCTCCATATTAGTGGGTTGTGTATCTGTGGATTCAACAAACTAGATTTTTAAAAATTGGGAAAAAAGGATGGTTTCTTCTGTACTGTAGATGTACAAGCGATTGTTCTTGTCATTATTTCCTAAGCAATAAAGTATAGCAACTATTTACATAGCATTTAAACTATATTAGTTGTTACAAGTAATTGAAAGATGATTTAAAGTCAATGGGAGATTGTTCATTGATTGTGTGAAAATACTACATCTTAACTATGTAACTATGTAAGTATACATGTATGTATGTATATTTATGTATCTATCTATCTACTCTCTGTCATCTTTCTGACCATCTCCACTCACACACCATCAATCTATATATTTATTTATTCCCACTTCACACTCTCATTTTTCCCTCCTCTCACAGACAACCATTCAAATGCTATAGATATATCTTTTATTCTTGTGAGTTATTGTTAAATGTGATTATACTAATAATCACATTATAATAAGGAAAAGAAGTATATATGTGCATTATATATATGTGTATTTGTGTGTGTAAACAATATAGATAGATTGATAGATAGGTGACAGATAGATGATCAATGTTCTCAAGAGTACTTTTGTATGAGGTTGTCTATAAACTGAAATTCTTAGTAGTGGAATGTTCAGTTTGAATTCCCATTGATGTTGTCCGGTGACTCTTCACAGAGAACAATTTCTATGCCTACCAATAGAATCTGAGTTTTCTGACTAAAAAATTGGAGGTCTTTTCATTTAAAATTGTTAGGTTTTAAAACAAAACCCCATCATGGACTGAATGCAATGTGTGCAGAGACATGATGGTGTCAAAGACCTTCCCAGCAGGAGTGAACATCATTTTGATCACATTCCATGGGAGAGAATGTTTTCACATGATCATACCTTCCTGCTGGGGCAGCTGGGAAATGTATTCCACCCACGTTCCACTAGAAACTCATGATTACAGGAGGAGAGCCTAGGGTAGACATTAAGTGGCTCTGCCAGCCCTGTCAAGTGGTTGGACATGATCCTGAGGTACGTGGAGGGTTTTAGAAGTGCTCACTCCAAACGGTGACAGCCACCCACTGACAAAAACCTCTTCCAAGCACTCCTGCAGTGGAGGAAGGAGTGGGTAGTTAACTGAAGACCTGCTATGTGCCAGTCAATAGGCTTGGTGTTTTACCTGGTGCACTCAATACACACCTGCTAAGTGGGCCCCAGGACTCCCATATGCACAAGATTTAGAGATGTGCAGGGACCTTCTAAGGCAGAGGACTTGAATCCACATCTATGTGAATGCAAGGTCCACACAGTTCTTTCCCACAGCTCTGGTCACGTTGGCACATACCATACATACTTCAAGTGCTCCACTTAGATTCTTGCTGGCCAGATGTGAAGTACATACTGCCACACATTCCTTCTCTAACTCGGACTCTTGTCATTTTCCAGGTCTACTTTAACTCCTTGGCCTGCTGCCATGGCCTGGGAGGTGTCCTCCCATGGTGGTCAGCTGAGGGCTTCCTCCACTATGCAGTTCCCAGCTGCCTCTGCTGAGGGCTTCAAAGTTCCCCCTCATTGGGGCCTACAAAGTTTATTCCTTCTGTTTCCAGCCTCGCCATGAAACCATCAAATGACACGACACATTAGTGCCTTGGACATGGACCATGTTGCCCAGGAGCTGGATGTGGCCAGTCTGCAGGCACATGTCACTGGAATCACCTTCTTCAACTTGGAGCAGGAGGTGTGCCTCCACTGTGGGCAGGCCGTGAACCCAGCGCTGCTCAAGGTGCTGCGCCTGGTACAGCTCACCACTGAGTAGCTGGGGCACTGTCAGGATTGCCTGAGCACCAAATCTGCCCAGCTGGAGGGGCAGCTGCAGGCCAGCTGGGACCAGCAGCGGCACAGCCATGAGAGGATGGGCTGCCAAGCTGACAAATTCAAGAAGGTGCAGTTGGAGAGCTACCAACATGAAAAGATGATTGACACTCCACAGCAGCTGCTAATGCAGAGAGGCACCCTTGACCATCACTGGGTGATGAATCTGCACCAGGCAAGGAGAGTGAAAGCCCTCTGTGCTTGAGCCACCAGGTCACCGGAACAGCACTGCCCTGGTCCATGAGGCCACTGTAAGCCATTCTCACTGGTTAAGGGCAGATTTTAGAGATGCTGCTCATGGCTAGAGTGACTGAGGTTGTCAGGAGGTTCTACTGCATTTGTGTGTGTGTTTATGTGAATGTGTGTATATGGAGAGAGGGTTCGTGTATGTAAATAATGAGTGTGTTGTGTGAAGGTGTGTGTGAGGTGTGTGTGTGGTGGGGTATGTGTGTGGGCTGTGTACAATTCATGTGCAACAGGAGACTAATGGAACCAGGCCCATTCTAGAATAGTGACGCATGATCCAACCGTGTCCTTGGCCATTACCCAGAGTAGCATTGGAAAATTTCAACTAATCTCCATGGAAAATGTGAATTGGGGATATTTGCCCTTAATAAATTATCAAGATGGCCAGACCCCCAGTCAGGCTTTGATGATGTAGGAACATGTCATACTGGTCCAGGTTTTCAGAAATTGTATAGTTTGTGGATGGGTGGGTGACCTATTTCTACTCACACTTCTGAAACCAAATGTGTGTTTTCCCCCTTAAACCAACCATTCCCCAACACCAATTGCTTGTCCTGCAATGCGATTCAATTCTGAAACTTTCTACATGGACAGATCACAGAAGGTAAAAGGATCAATCCCACTAGACTAGCCCCACTTCAGATGCATGGGCTTCTTATACTTGCAAGTCCTAGGCCTCCTGTACTTCTGACCAATGGGCTATAAATTGAGTTTCCACAACTTCATTCTTGGGTTAAAAACAATTGTTAGAATGGCTCACAGAAATCAGAAAGAAGACACCTGAAATAAAGATTGAAACTCCTAATAGTCAGATGGAAGAAATTCACAGGGAAAGGTGTGGCAGAATGGACTCAGAGCTTCCATGCCCTTTCTAAGTGTGCCACCCTCCTAGTACCTCGGTGTATTCACCAACATGAAAGTTCTCTAAATCCCATCATTTAGTGTTTTATGGAGGCTTTGTCATGCTGGCATGATTGATTAAATAATTGGTTATTGGTTATTAAGTAAATACCCAGTCTGTTTCTCTTTCCTAAAAGATGGAATGTATGGCCAAAAATTCCAATTCTCTAGTTATACTTTGGTCTTTCTGGTGATCAACCTCCAACCTGAAGCAGCCACCAGTCATCTTTTTATCATGCAAAAGATACCATTTTAGTCCATGTAGTATTCCTCTGAAAGGAATAACAGAGTCTGGATTATTGATAAAGAAAAGATGTTTCTTTAACTCAGAGTTCTGGTGGCTGAGAAATTCAAGATTGGGCATTGTGGTGTGGACTTCAGGCAGCTTCCACTATGGAGGCAGGCAAAGGGGAGCTGATGTGTGTGGAGAAGAAACCAGAGAGAGAGAGCATGCACAGGAAGGTGCCAGGCCCCTTTTAAAAATGCATTCTCTCAGGAACAAAGAAGAAAGAGAATTCATTCATCCCCAAGACAGGGCAATTCTCTATTCATGAAGGATCTGCCCCCATGACTCAAAACCTCCCCAAAGACCCTCCTTCTTACAAAGACATACTGAGGATTAACTTTCAACTTGAGTTTTGGAGGGGACAAACATTCAAACTATAGCCAGCGCTCTTATCTTTCTGGAGAGTCCCAGGATCTCAGAAGCTCTTGTGTCATGAACCGGGGTCTAAGACCAACTATTATTAAAAATATGGGCCAGATTCGGTGACTCAGCCTGTAATCCCAGCGCTTTGGGAGGCCGAGGTGAGTGGATTGCCTGACCCCATGGGTTCAAGACCCACCCGGGCAACTTGGCAAGACCTCATCTCTACAATAAATCAAAAATTAGCCAGGTGTGGTAGTGCATGCCTGCAATTCTGGCTACTCGGAAGGCTGAGGTGGAAGAATCGCCGGAGCCCAGCAGGTTGAGGTTGCGGTGGCCGGGAGCTTGCCACTGCACTCCAGTCTAGGCGACAGATTGAGACTCCAACTAAAAAAAAAAAATGCCCTTCTCACCCCTATCACTCAGGAAGTTATAAGTATTTTAGGAGCTCTATGACAGGAACTAGAAACAAAAACTAAATATATATTTTTATTATACCAACATATTACCATGGCTCAGAAGGAATCATGATGATATAGTGTTGATTGATAAAGTGATAATTGATACACCTGATATACTGTTTATAATTAAAAGAATAAGAAGCTTTGTAGTAGTGAGTCACATAGCCACACCTATTTTCAAGGGATACTGGGATGTAAAGTGTTGATTCTCATTGGTCCCAGTATCACAATTCATTTTACTAAGAAAGAAAGGGAAAGTGTGTGTGGAGGACAATTCGCACTTTATGTCCCATTTGCCTATGTAAAAAGATGGCAAATAATCTGCACTATAACTCTGATTTACTGCCAATGACAGTCCCCAAAACTGTGCTGAGAAGACCTCTGAAGATTTACAGTGAAAAGAAGATATGATAGGTTGATCATGTCTGAAAAGTTTTAGGAGAGGGCTGTGATCTTATAGAGGCTATGTATTTGCTAATCTCCTCCTCTTGTGGTTCCCAACCCTGGGGTGAAACTTAGGCATCGGTATATTTTTTATTCTGAGAAATTTCACACATATACAAAAGTAGAAAATAACAGAATGAACCTTCATCTACACACTATGAAGTTCCACAGTTATCACCCCATGAACAACGTTGCATCCTGTTCTCCTACCCACTTTCCCTTGCTCCTGGATTATTTTGAAGCATATTAGTCATTTAACCTTATTTGAAATATTTCAGTGTGTATCTCTAAAAGGAAAGGACTCTATTAAGCATAAAAAACACCATCATCACACTCTGCAGAGTCAACAGAAATTTCTAGTACTGTCAAATATCCAGTCAGCCTTCACAGTTTCCCAAGGCCCTGATAGCATTTTAAAGTCCCCAGGTGGTCCTAAAGTGCAGCTTGCGTTGACATCACTGCCTTACTCACTATGTCTAACTCTTCATTTCTGAAACTGCCCAGGAGTCCTAAGGAAATGTGTTTTCATAAAAGGAAAAACCAGGCTGACTCGGGTGATCTAATCCTTCACTCCCCATTGTACTCCCCTATGTCGTACAACCTGTGTGACAAGAAGTTTGTCAATGTCACCTGTCTCCAGGGCCATATCCAGTGCAGGCATGCAGACATGGCTGAAAGTGTTAGTCCAGACAGCAGTCTGGAGCTCTCCTGGGACTGTGGAAGGTGCTGGGCTGGTCTTCAGTGGGTGGCATCACATATACCACTCAAACCTGCCCTCAGAATCTCATTGTTCAGTTCAGGATGGGGTGATCTCACCATCCACCATAGTGGGATCCCACGTAAGCTGGAAAGGTGTCCGACCATGGGTGGAAGGAAAGGCTGAGTGTCAGGTAGATTCCAGTCTTTGCTATGTCCCTATCTATGATGTAATCTTGGACAGAGCTTTTTTCTCTGTATCTCAGTGACCTTCATGGTGAATGGGGATGTTAGATGGAATGACTCTGAAGTGTTCTTACCTTCTAGTTTTCTGAGAACCTGAATTTCTCTGTTGATAGTTATGAATAAGCTTCAATGGGTGTCAAAGGGCAGTGAGGTCAGTTCTTTGACTTTTCTATGTACCTGAGATTATCCATTTAATTTAATCATCTAAAATGAATAGCAAGGCTGTATTTTTTAAAGTTTTGGTTTGTATTTCAAAATTAAAAAATAAAATGTTGAAAAAAGAAAAGAAAGCGTATTTAGAGAGCAGATCAGAGAAAAAGAGTGACTCTACCTGTCCAAGACTGGAGAGGGGGACCGGATGCTTAAGGAACATTTGGCCTGCTATATTTCTTTTTAGCTTTTAATTTTTTATTTTAAAGATGTGGGGAGCCAGGATCAGTGGCTCAGCCTGTAATCCCGCGCTTTGGGAGGCCGAAGTGAGTGGATTGCCTGAGTCCGCAGGTTTGAGACCCGCCTGGGCAACTTGGCGAGACCTCATCTCTACAATAAATCAAAAAATTAGCCAGGCATGGTAGCGCACGCCTGTAGTTCCAGCTACTTGGAAGGCTGAGCGGAAGGATCGCCAGAGCCTAGCAAGTCGAGGCTGTGGTAACCAGGAGCGGCCACTGCACTCCAGTCTGGGTGACAGAGTGAGACTCCAACTCAAAAAAAAAAAAAAAGATGTGGGATACAATTGGGGTTACGTATATAAATGTTCATTATGCAGGTACCCTTGTTGATGAGGTGTGCCCCCCCTTCCCCAGGCAGATTCTCACTACTGCCAATTCCACTTCCCCTATCCCTCCCAGCAGTTTCCCACTACTGCCAATCCATTTCTTATAGTATTGTGATGATAGTTCAAGGTTTGCTTATGAGTGAGAACATATGATACTCAGTTCTTTGTTTCTGTGAAAGATCACTCAGTATTATAGACTCTAAGTCCATCCAGGTTGCTGTGAAGTTCATGATTTTGTTCTTCTTTATGGCTGCATAATATTCCATTGTGTATATGTGCCACATTTTTTTATCCAGTCCTCTTTTGATGGGCATCACAGTTGGTTTCATGTTCTTGGTACTATGAATAATACTGCGATAAACATACATGTGCAGGTATCTTTTTTATAGAGTGATTTGAGTTCTTCTGGGTATATTCCCAGTAGGGGGATCACAGGGTCATACAGAAGGTTGATTTTTAGATCTTCTAGGAATCACCACACTGTCTTCCACAGAGGCTGTACTAGTTTACACTCCCACCAACAATGTAGACGTGTTTCCTATTTCACCATATCCTCTCCAGCATCTTTTGTTTTTTGAGTTATTGATGATAGCCATCCTGACTGAAGTTAGGTGGTATCTCAGTATAGTTTTAATTTACATTTCTTTGATGCCTAGTGAGGCTGAGCATGTTTTCATGTATCTGTTGGCTGCTCATATGTCTTCTTTTGAGAAGTGTATATTCATATCTTTTGCCCACCTTGTAATAGGGCTGTTTGTTTGTTTGTTTTCAGCACATTTGAGTTCCTTGTAAATCCTAGATGTTAGTCCTTTGTCAGATATACAGTTGACAAATATTTTTTCCCAGTCTGTGGGCTGTCTCCCCACTCTCTCAATGGTTTCTCTGACTTTGCAGAAGCTTGTCAGTTTGATGAGGTCCCACTTGTCTATCTTATTTCTTATGGCATAAGCACTTGGGGTTTTGATCAGGAATTGGTTGCCAGTTCCAATTTCCATAAGGGAAATTTTCTAAGGTTCTTACATTTTGAGGTTTTACAATTAGGTCTTTGCTCCATTTAGAGTTGATTTTTGTATATGGTGACAGGTAGGGATCTTGTTTCAATCTTCTGCATGTGATCAGCCAGTTTTCCCAGCACTATTTACCGAATAGGTTCTCCTCTCCCCAGTGGTTGGTGGTGGAGGCTTTCTTGAAGATGGATTGGTTGGGAAATTGAGATTTTGCTTCTGGAACCTCTATCCTGTTTCATTGGTCTCTATGCTTGTTCTTCTACCAATACCAGGCTGTTTTAATTATTGTAGCTTTATAATAAAGTTTAAAGTCTGGGAGTGTGATACTTCCTGCTTTTTTTTTTTCTTCTGAGAATTATTTTGACAATTCGTGGTCATTTATTTTTCCATATGAATTCCTGTATTGTCATTTCCAGGTCTGAGAAGAATGGTGCTGGTAATTTAATGGGTATTGCGTTAAATCTGTAGGTTGCCTTGGGTAGGATGGACATCTTAACAATGTTGATTCTTTCAATCCATAAGCATGGAATATTTTTCCATTTGTTTGTGTCATCTTTGATTTCTTTGAGCAGTGTTTTGTAATTTTCCTTGTAATGCTGTATTTTTTATAAAGAGATTTGCATACTTTATATACACTTTTTGAGGTTCTCAAGAAAAATATCTATTATAACATAAGAGAAATATAAAATACCATATATCAAGTTTTTTTCCTGCTTTCCATGATTTTATTTTATCTTTTATTTTTTAGCTTTTCAATTTTTTTATTTTAAAGATGAGGGGTACAATTCAGGGTTAGGTACATTAGTGGTCATTGTATAGGTGAAGGTTGTTTCTCCCAAAGGTTCTCACGTTCCCTGATTTGGGACCAGGTACCCTCATTAATGTTATGTGCTCCCTGCATCCCCTGACAGTGACCTGTTACTGCCAATCTCTTTGATGTGGTATTATGATAAATATTCAGGGTCCACTCATGAGTGAAAACGTGTGGGACTCAGTTCTTTGTTTCTGTGATAGATCGCTGAGTATGATAGACTCTAAATCCATTCAAGTTGCTGCAAAGTCCATAATTTTGTCCTTTTCATGACTGCATAATATTTCATCATGTATGTATAGCATGATTTTTTATCCAGTCCACTATCTCTGGGCAGCACAGCTGGTTCCATGTTTCTGCTATTGTGAATAGTGCTGCAATAAACATGCATGTGCAGAGTGATTTAAGTTCCTCCGGGTATATTCCCAGAAGAGGGATTGCAGGATCATAAGGAAGGTCAATTTTTAGTTCTTTTAGGAATGGCCATGCTGTTTTCCATAGAGGTTGAGTTAGTTTGCATTCTCACCAACAGTGCAGAAGTGTTTCTTTTTCTCCGAATTCTCACAGGCATCTGTTGTTTTTTTGTTTTATTAATGATAGCAATTCTTACTGGAGTTAGATGGTATCTCAGTGTGGTTTTGATTTGCATTTCTCTGATGATTAGTGAAGTTGAGCATTTTTTCATGTGTCTATTGGTTGCTTGTATGTCTTCTTATGTCGTTTGCCCACTTTTTCACAGAGCTGTTTGTTTCTTTCAGCACATTTGAGTTCCTTGTAAATCCTGAATGTTAGGCCTTTGTCAGATATGCAATTGGCAACTATTTTTTCCCATTCTGTTGGCTGTTTCCCCACTCTATTGATGATTTCTTTTGCTTTGCAGAGGGCTTTTCAGATTGATGAGGTCCCACTTGTCCTACTTATCTCTTATGGCATGGACTTTTGGAGATTTGATCACCAATTGGTTGCCTATTCCAGTTTCTGTAAGAAAATCTTCTAAGATTTTTTAAGCTTGGAGTTTCACATTTACATCTTTCACATTTATGTTTTTGTGTATTGTGATAGGTAAGGATCCTGTTTCACTCTTCTGTGCATGGTCAGCCAGTATTCCCAGCACCATTTGCTGAATAGGTTCTCCTCTACCCAGTGGTTGGTGGTGGAGGCTTTGTTGATGGTGGAGGCTTTGTTGAAGATGAGTTGGTTGAGAAATTGAGGTTTTGCTTCCAGAATCTTGATCCTGTTCCATTGGTCTATATACTTGTTCTTGTACCAATTCCAGGTTGTTTTGATTATTGTAACTTTATAATAAAGTTTAAAGTCTGGAATTTTGTTACCTCCCACTTTGTTTCTCTTGCTGAGGATTATTTTGGCTATTTGTGGTTGTTTTTGTTTTCATATGAATTTCTATATTGTTGTTTCCAGGTCTGAGAAGAATGATGTTGGTAATTTAATGGGTATTGTATCGAATCTGTAGATTGTCTTGGGTAGGATAGACATCTTAGCAACACTTATTCTTCTAATTCATGAGCATGAAATATTTTTCCATTTGTTTGTGTCTTCTTTGATTTTTTTTGAGCAGGTTTTGTAGCAAAGATCTTTCAATTATCTGGTTAGAAAAATGTCTTTTTCTTTCTTTTTTTTGGTAGCTATTGTGAATGGGATTATGCTTTTTATTTGTTTCTCTGCCTGCTTGTTGTCAGTGTATAAAATTGTGACTTCCTTTTGCATATTTATTTTGTATGCTGAGACTTTGCCAAATTTTTTTTATCAGTGCAAGGAGTTTTTTGACAGATTCTCTTGGGGTTTTGAGGCATAGGATCATATGGTCAACAAAGAAGGATAACTTGACTTCCTCTTTTCCTGTTTAGATATCCCTGATACCCTTCACTTGACTGATTGCTGTGGTAAGGACTTCCGACACTGCTGAACAGGATGGGTGACAGTGAGTAGTCTTGACTTATTCAGGTTTTCAGGGAAAACACTTCTAACTTCTGTTTAGCAGCATGCTGGCTATAGGTTTATCATAGATGGCTATTACTATTTAGAGGAATGCTCCCTCTATGCCTAGGTGTTCAAAGGTTTGGTTTTTTTTTTTTCATCTAGAAGAGTTGATGGATTTTGTTGAAAGCTTTTTCTGCATCTGAGATAACCATGTCGTTCTTGTTTTTACATTTGTTGATGTATTAAATTGCATTTATGGCCTTGCAGATGTTGAACCAGCCCTGCAACCTGGGGATGAAGCCTACTTGGTCATGGTGGATGATTTTTGAAATGTGTTGTTGAATCCAATTTGCTAGCTTCTTGTGGAGAATTTTTGCATCTATGTTCATCAGAAAATGAATCTGTAGTTATCTTCCTTTGTTGGGTTGTTACCCCGTTTGGGTATAAGTGTGATATTAGCTTCATAAAATGATTTGGGGAGAGTTCTATCTTTCTCAATTGCTTGGATTTGTTTGTTTGTTTAGAGTCGGAGTCTCACTCCATTGCCCAAGCTGGAGTACAGTGGCATGCTCATGGCCACCACAGCCTTGACCTGCTGGACTCAGGTGATCCTTCTACCTCAGCCTTCCTAGTACCTGGAACTTACAGGTACACACCACCACACCTGGCTAATATTTTATTTATTGTAGACATGAGATCTTGCTAAGTTGCCCAGGTTGGTCTTGAACTCCTGGGCTCAGACAATCCTCTCGCCTATGTCTCCCAAAGTGTGAGTCACTGTGCCCAACTGGAATACTTTCAGCTCTTCCTTGTATGGTTAGTGGAATTCTGGTGGAAAACCATCTAGTCCAGGGCTTTTTTTGTGTGTAGGTAGTTTTCTTTTGACAGTGTCAATTTACTCGGTTGCTGTTGTCCTATTTAGGGTCTCAGTTTCTTCTTGTTTCAACCTTGGGAGGTTGTGTGATGTCAGAAAGTCCTCCATTTTATTTAGGTTTTTGAGTTTGTTTCTAGACAGGTGTGCACAGGAATCTCTGATAATCATTTGTATTTCTTCAGGATTGGTCAAACTGGTTGGGAGTCTATCATTTTATTTTATTTTTTCAAAGTACAAATTGAATTTTAAAATAGTGCCATTTACCTAATGACTTTGTTTTTATTACATATTGATATATAGATTTTTGGTTCTGCTTTGGAAGTTGCTTAAGAAAATGAGATATTCCATGTTGTAAATAATTTGTATTGGTTAAAATATGTCTTTGTTAAAGATTTTTAAGACAGCTAGTAGGACAAAGAAAGTTAAAACCATTGGCAATATCACCAGCAGTTAATATTTTAGTGTATTCCCTGGCATATTTTTTTCTGTAGACATATAAAATCATATTGTATATACTTTGACTATTGCTTATTTTCATTTCAGAATATGTCACATTTTACAATGTCATTTACTTATCTTTGAAAATGTGATTTTTAAAGGCTTACTAGTATTTCATCATTTGACTATCATAATTTATTTCACAATTTCTCCTGTTGAATGTACAACTGATTCAAAATTTTTCTAATATACATCCCATGATGATTGATAGTCTTTTTCTAAGTTTTAAATGTTCATCATTTGTATTTTTAATTTTTAAATATTTTTGTAGCGACAAGGTCTTGCCCTTTTACCTAGGCTGGTCTCAAACTCCCGGTCTCAAGCAGTCCTCCCGCTTCAGCATTTCAAATTGTTGGGATTACAGGCATGAACCACTGTGCCTAGCAGATATTCTTGCATGTAAATCTTTGTGAATATTTTTTACTACTTTCTTAATGTAGAGTGCTGGCAGGAGAGAGGAAAATGTGTTCTTGAGGTTTGTTTTGCAACATTCATGTTCATGATCTTTCTATTCTGAGGAAGCTGGCTTCCCAGATGCCCAGCTCTCCTATTACACACTCACCTTAAACCAGTTAATTCCCCACATTAATTTCCTCTCAACTGAAAATTGCTTGCTTCTAAAATCTTCACACTGAGAAAAACCATACCTCTTTTCAAATAAAAGGCTCAGAGTTTTAAAAATAGAACCATCTATCTCATAATCAGTAAATAGACTTGAAACTTACAGATTTAAGTATAATTGATGTCCATTTTATTAACCTTTAACTCTTGCTGGCTGGGCTTGGTGGCTCACACATGTAAATAATCTCAGCACTTTGGAAGACTTAAGTGGGAGGATGACTTGAGAACAGGAGTTCAAGACCAGCATGGGCAACATAATGAGACCCTGTCTCTACAAAAAAAAAATTTAAATATTAGCCAAGTGTATTGGCCCATGTCCGTAATCCCAGCTACCCAGGAGGCTGAGGTGGGAGGGTCACTTGAGTCCAAGAGTTTGAGGTAACAGTGAGCTACACTCCAGTCCAGGTGACAGAAAATACCCACACCCTATTTCAAAGAAAAAGAAAAAGAAAAAAAAGAACACTTGCTTTGTCAGCATGTGGCTTAGTTAGAATGTTCTTTTATGATTCATTCTATATCATTGTTTTTAACTTAAAAACTTCAGAGTATACACATAAAGTAGCCTTGTTTAACATGTTCCTTTATAATGCATGCTGCCTTTTTCATTCAAAATTGAAAACTATACACTTAAATTATACTATTTAAATTGCTCTTTGATATCTCTCAGGATGCTTGGATGATATGTTCTTTGCATCAATAATCAGTGCTTACACATTAGTTTCTCTTTTACTTCTATTACCACAGTAATTCCCACCATGTGTCGGTACTGTCAGAATACTTATTTTAAGTAACAATACAAAAACAGCTCACATTTGTGGAAGAAAAGCTCACAGAAGAGCTTCAGGTCAAACAATGGGGGACCCAAGGGGAGCTAGAAGTCCAGTGGAGGCCAAGAAGCAGTGACAGCTCCAGGTGGGGATGAAGAAGAAACGCCAAGGAGACCCAGGTCATGGAGTACCTAGGAGACCCTCGATACGCATGACCCTACAGGGCCAACATTCCAGCTGGCTTCCCGAGCTGGGTGTTAGAGCTAGGATGGTGCCTTCCTGGACATGGCAAATGATCTTGGGTAGTCTGGAAAGGAAAACTGAATTATTTTTGCAGACCTATGTGGACAAAAGGAGTGAAGAGAGAGGTAGTTTCTTGCATTAGTGAGCATCCTCTGAGAGCATTTGAGCCTGAATTGTGACTTTTGCTACTGCACTGTTAGGTTTTGGAGGACAAAGACTAGATCTGATTCTGAAAGCTCCAGAATTCAGCCTAGGGGAAGTGCTCAGTCAATGGTTGTAGAATGAAGGGACGGAAATGTGGTCTGCTCATTCCTTCATGTATTCATTCATAACTTATCCCTCACCAGGCATTTATTGAGCACCAGCTCTGCCAGATCTTTTGAGGAATGCAGGCATAGCTTGTCTTCTTACACTTTGCCTTCTTGTGTTTATGAATGGAAGGTTTGTGGCAACCTGGCCTCAAGCGAGTTCCTCAGTGTCATTTTCTTTTTTTTTTTTTAACTTTTAAAATTTTTATTTTAAAATCATGGGGTACAATTCAGGGTTAGGTATACAAATATTCATTGTGCAGGTATCCTTATTGATGAGGTGTTCCTCCCCTCCCCCAGGCGGATTACAACTACTGTCAATCCCACCTCCTCACCACCACCCATCCCCGCCGCAGTTTCCCACTACTGTCAATACTTTTCTTATAGTATTACGGTAATTGTTCAAGGTTCACTTATGAGTGAGAACACGTGATACTTAGTACTTTGTTTTTGTGAAAGATCACTCAGTATTATAGACTCTAATTCCATCCAGGTTGCTGCGAAGCTCATGATTTTGTTTTTCTATATGACTGCGTAATATTCCATTGTGTATGTACCACATTTTTTTATCCAGTTCTCTTTTGATGGGCAGCATGGTTGGTTCCATGTTCTTATTATTTTGAACAACGCTACAATAAACATAAGTGTGCAGGTATCTTTTCATAGAGTGACCTGAGTTCTTCCAGGTATGTTCCCAGTAGGGGAATTGTGAGGTCATATGGAAGATGGATTTTTAGAACTTTTAGGAATCGCCACACTGATTTCCAAAGAGGCTGTACTAGTTTACACTCCCAACCAACAGTATAGAAGTGTTCCCTTTTTGTCACATCCTCTCCAGCATCTGTTATTTTTTGAGTTATTGATGATGGCCATTCTGACTGAAGTTAGATGGTATCTCAGTGTAGTTTTAATTTGCATCTCCTTGATGACTAGTGGGAGGCTGAACATTTTTCCATTTATCTGTTGACTGCTCGTATGTCTTCTTTTGAGAACTGTCTGTTCATATCTTATGCCCACTTTGTAATGGGGCTGTTTTTGTTGTTGTTGTTTCCAGCATGTTTCAGTTCCTTGTAGATCCTATGTTAGGCCTTTGTCAGACATGGAGTTGGCAAATATTTTTTCCCAGTCTGTGGGCTGTCTCCCTGCTCTCTTGATGATTTCTTTGACTTTGCAGAAGCTTGTCAGTTTGATGAGGTCCCGCTTGTCTATGTTATCTCTTATGGCCTGGGTACTTCAGGTTTTGATCAGGAATTGGTTGCCAGTTCCAACTTCCATAAGGGTGTCTCCTGTATTTTCTAAGTTTCTTATAGTTTGAGGTTTTACGTTTAGGTCTCTGATCCATTTAGAGTTAATTTCTGTGTATGGGGATAGGTAGGTGTCCTGTTTCAATCTTCTGCATGTGGTCAGTCAGTTTTCCCAGCACCATTTACTCAGTGCCATTTTCTAATGTCATGTGCTCACTCCATGACTCTGCATCCCATTTTGGTAATTCTCACAAACAGTTTCCTTGCCAGTATATCTGTTATGGTGATCTGTGGTGGTGATCTGTGAGGTTACTATTGTAACTGAGTTCACATAATTTTTAGATGTTCTGGAATATCAGAAAATTCATTTGGCTTGCTTTACTGCAATATATACTGTATTTCAATATTCTCTTTGTTGTTGTGTTTTGGATCCAAACTTGCAATATCTCCAAGGTATGCCTGTGTCAAAAAAAAGAAGACAAGTCCATGTACTCAGGGACTTTATAATTCAGATAACACTTGCTTGAGCATTTCTCAGTCCAAACAATGGGTACTGTGGGACAAATTGTCTCTGGGCCATAGTGACTTACATGGACAAGGATCCCTCAAAGGTTCTTAGAAATATTTGCTATAATGCGGATTTAATGTAAATATTGTTCTCGCTATTCTCTATAGGAAGAGAAATCGCTCATCAAAGGGAAATCAAGGTTAAAAAAGACATTTGATGAATGGAAAGAAAAAGAGAGAACCAAAGTTCATGAGGAGCTGACCAAGCTAAAAACATCACTGTGGAATGAATTTAAAAGTGTTGCCAACCAGAACGCTATGCTAGACCAGATGCCCAACATAAAAGGTTCTTCTAAGTTGTTTTGTTGAAAACATGCATATTTGTTCTCAAAATTTATTTCTTAGCTTATACTAGTTTTGTTCCATCTGTTGTGAGGCTCAATGTCAATATCAGAGGCCAGTGCCCAGGATTGAATCACAGCTCTATCACATCCTGTTTGTGAGACTTGGGTGAGTTAGTTAAACTCCCTGTACCTCAGTTTGTTTTCTGTAAGATAGGTTGCTGAAAGGGTTAAATTAGCCCATATACAGTCCTTAACATTATCTGGTGTCTAGTCATAACTCTAGATAGTCGTATTTTTACAAAGAGCTTTCATCATTGGATAAGAAATGAGGAGTGATATAAATGAAAGCATCTCTCTCCCAACAAACATTCTCTGAGTGCTAAGTACATGCCAAACTCTGTGTTGGGACCTGTGGAGGTTCCACATAATAGCTTACATATAGGCTTCAACTGTATTCACAATCTTTTAGCCCCTGTGCAGTGTTTACTTTGTATCTGCCCTCTAATCTTCTCAAATACATTCTCAAAGTGAATGTATCTAGTTTATTAATTTCCTTTAAAAATCTCTCTCTCTCTCTCTCTCTTTCTGTCTGTCTTTTAAAACTATTATCACTACTTCTTTACAGATGAAGAAATTGAGGCTGCATAACTTGCTAAAGGTCACTCATCTAGGAAAAATTGAAGCCAGGATTTGAACCTAGCAATTTAAATTCCAAAGGCCTGTTCTTCTACTGGATACACTATCAAATGCATGCAGAAAAATCTTATTTGCATTATTCCCAGACTCTATCTTTCTATATAAAACTGTATGATTAAAGCTGTATCAAGGAATGAGTTTGGAGAAAGAATATTTTTTAAATGTGTTCATGTATCATTGGTCCTTTTAAATCAAAGAGAATCTTGTTTTTGACACTGAACTGTCTAAGAGTTTTCTCGCCATCATTCTTTCTTTTGTCTGATGACACACCTAGACAGTTCCTTTCAAACGGGGATCTTCAAAGGACATGAGTGGGGTATTGGGTGATCCAGCATCTCAGTCTGAGATGGAAAACCAAGGATGGAAGGTGGTGGGATTGAAATGAGAATTCTGTGTATGTGTGTGGCATGGGGGAGCAGTGGAGGGGCTCTCTGCAATGACCCAAGCCCTCTCATCCTAAATGCTTCCCATTTGGGTCAGGGATGATTTTTAGAAGACAAGATGTTGTTCCACCATTTCCCTCATGCTCCTAATATCACCCATCACTTCCAATCTCTTGTCTCTAGACTCCCACACTTCCTCTCACACAGTGCTGGCTGGCAGGATTTTTTTTTTCTTTTTTCTTTTTTTTTTTATTGTAGAGATGAGGTCTCGCCAAGTTGGCCGGGTGGGTATCGAACCCTCAGGCTCAGGCAATTCACTCGCCTCGGCCACCCAAAGCGCAGGATTACAGGCTTGAGCCACCGAGCCCGGCAATATTTTATAAACAAGTATTGATTGAATTTAAAGTTCTCTTTCAGAAACCATGTCACCAAGGATCAAAGGGTCACTTTTGATTAGAAATTTAAGTTTTAGGAAATGAGGACATGGCCTATACCATTCATGATTTCGTAATTTAGCTTGGATCACATTCTCCTAAACTGAAACATCATATCCTTTTTAAAAATGTGTTCTTTCTCTTATACCATTTATGTTTTGTTGTTTGTGTCTCATTCCTGTCTCCCAACATTCTGTTATTTTTCATTTATAAATGTATAGGAACAAAACTGGATGTGCAATTGTCAGTGTAGTTGGGTAATCATTTTATTAATTTTTTTTTAATTTCAGGAGCAAAACAGATAAGATTCCATTTAGAATTATCATAAAAAGTCTCAGTAAGATAGTCCATTTTCAAAACTCAAGAAAAGACTCCATGTTAAGAGGGCTAATGAGATTTTAATTCCTTGTGAAATTAGTTCTCCTCAAAACATTTCCCCTGATACAAAAGTGTGAGAGCTTGCTTTGGCCGGGTTACATGACTGAAGAGAGAGCACTAGACAAGCTATAGGGTAAATCCAGAGTCCAAAGGAGTCTAATGGAAAGAAAAATACCATGAAGCTTTGTTTGTCCAAGAAAGCCAGCTCTATGGTATGTCATGAGCAGCAGTCTGGAAACAAGAACTGACACAACAGAAAGCCAGTGTTGGACAAACATGTGCTCCAGCATTTGATGCTAGGAAAACATTAAGGAGTTAAGACGTGGCTAACGTTTAAACCCAATATGGCTTTAGCAGTTATTGAGAAGAGTTAGCCAGTGTGAGATCATGTGAAACTCGGGGGCTTGCAGTTCCTTAAAGCTTCAATAGAACTTTTGAGTTTTACACTGAATAGACATGAAAATATGTTGCTTTGGTCACTGCAAGAGTGATAAATTTAATAAAAAACCATAGGCAGGTGGAAAGGCATCCTCTCGTGGATCCAATTTTCTGAAGGAAACTTCAGGTCGCATGCCGTTAGCTCAGGCATCACCAGATATTGCTGACACAGCTCCAGGCTGTGTAAAGTCATCTCTTTCTTGAGACAGCCAGGATGTTTTATGTGGGGGAAGGGCAGGAGTCCTCAGAAAGTAGCCTGGGGTGCCTAAGATCCTGCCATAGGTCCTGAGTCCTGTCTTCTTCAGCTGATTCCAGACTGAGGAAGGAATGGAACAGTAACTAGGGAAGATTGGGTTTTGAGTATAGTGGAATTTGAGTGAAATGAAAATGACCCTCTTTCATTCAGTTCTTCCATCTTGCTTTTTCCTATGCAAGGGCTGAGACTTAAGGAGAGCCCTAGTAAAAAGGATTGCTGATTTGTGTGAATCTTTTTAGGTAAGCAGGTATCTAGTAAAGACCAGTCGGGGGTTCATGGTGACTGACTAAGGTGTGTTCTACTGACAATGTTCAAGATGTAAAAGACATCATGATTAGATTTTTCATCTACATAAAATGATGCCCTGGCCTTCTCAGAAAATGTGGGCATTGGAGTCCCACTGTGCGATGCAGTCCAACTTTGTATTGCTGATAAAGATATGTGAAGAACGTATCTAATGTATACAGTAGGTCATGGCCTTGAGAGATACGTTAGAATTCCAAGTGAGCTGCTCTCTGCCTTTCCTCCCAAAGCAAGTCATGGGCCTTCTTTTCTTCCAAGTTTTCTATATATTTAGGAAAGCTGAAGGACAGCAAAGTTCTTTAATTTCAGGCCTTCTGTGAAAATATGAAAAGTGTACAATAGGTTTCTCAGGTGAAGTTGGAGATATGCATGCATATCAGATTGGACTAAGATCTTTTAAAAAATACATATAGTTGTATCTCTTTCCTAACATCTTTTCTTCCATTTTGATCCACTTGAAACGACTCTTAGAAAGTCTGACTCCTTCAAAGTATGAATGGATTTAGGCCAGACTCGGTGGCTCAGCCTGTAATCCCAACACTTTGGGAGGTAGAAGTGAGTGGATTGCCTGAGCCCGTGGGCTTGAGACTCGCCTGGGCAACTTGGTGAGACCTCATCTCTACAATAAATCAAAAATTAGGCGGGCGTGGTAGAACACGCCTGTAATTCCAGCTACTTGGAAGGCTGAGGCGGAAGGATGACCAGAACCCAGCAGTCAAGGCTGCAGTGGCTGGGAGCATGCCACTGCACTCCAGTCTGGGCAACAAAGTGAGACTCCAACTCAAAAACAAAAACAAAAAACAAAAAACAAAGTGTGAATGGATTTAAGGATATTTGAAACTGATTCAGTACTATGATGGTCAATGCTTAGCAACCAGTTCTCTGAAGTAAAAAAGCTTTGACTGGAAGCATTGACCAATTTCTGTGGTGTAAATACTCCCACTATGGCTAATTTCATGTGGTCAGTGTGAGGTCACTGAATGGAATTGAGAAGACTTGTGCACACTTTGCTTTCACAGGCTGATAGGTGGTGGCAGAGCCACCACTGGGTGACTTATACTCCAACGTCTTTAAGATGGTCTGTACTACTGATAATTCCATGGCAGGGAAAGGTAACTGGCACAGGCATTCAATCATGCTATGCTTCTGTTTCTTCTCCACACTATTATTGAGAAAGTGCTTGCAGTCTACCAGTAAGCAGTAGTGTTTCTACTGATTGTTGTTTCCCGTTTCCTACTATAGAAAAGTCAAAGTGAACTTTGTTCACTTTCCTGGCCTATTTTTCTGTTACTGTGTTTTCCTTACCACAGTGTGAGCTTGTATAAAGCATGGAAATCAACCCAGCCCTTGGTAGCTCTGGTTGTGGCTGTTTGCTTTGTGTTAAACCTCCAATGTGTTTATCGTGGTTTGCTATTTAGAAATGAGTCATGTTTATGGGGTCAATTTTATTAAATTATCAATCTTTTCTTTATGACCACTCCACTGTGAGAGGCAAAAGAAACAATCCAGTGTTTTGTGGTACGTTTATGGCCCAATTTTATATTTCATTTGTGACCCACCTAGAATTTTTTTGGCTTAACCTATTAAACACAGATCCTAGTCCCTATTTTCTACCAAACTGTTTATCACTTGTTCCAGCATCATTAGTCAAAAATCGACCTCCCTTTTTCTCCCTCAGCCTAGATTCCATTTTTTCCCTATCTTTGTTAGGGCTGTCTATTTTTTTTTCCATTGCTTTGCCTAATCATGTGTCAGTACATGTTAATTTCTGTAGCATTATAACATGTCTCAATACTGGGAGGGGAGCACATTCGACAGCATTTAATCACTTTGGGAACACTGAGAGAAAGGGAAAAAATACAGAACTGCACCAAGAGCATGTGGATGAGAATAAATAGGTGGCTCTTTTTGGGTGGTCTGAGGGAACTTGGTTTCCTGTGACCGCCACTTATAATTCAGCATCCTCCCCTCACTCCAACAACCTTCCTAAAACTGGTTGGCAGATATTATGTTGCCATATTGTTCCTGGCTGCAGAAGGAGTCAGCTGTCTAGCCAGGGCCTGAATTCCATTCTCACTTCTTCTCAGGCACAGCTCAAAAATGTACCCAAATTGGAACGTCATTAGTCTTGTTAAAAAGCTACCAGCTAGCCTAGCACAGGAGCTCACACCTGTAATCCCAGCACTTTGTGAGGCTGAGGCATGAGAATTGCTTGAGCCCAGTGTTTGAGACCAGCCTAGGCAACATAGCAAGACCTCATCTTTACAAAAAAAAAAATAGCCAAGCATGGTGGTATGTGCCTGTAGACCTAGCTACTTGGGAGGCTAAGACAGAAGGATCACCTGAGCCCAGGAGGGGGTCAAGGCAGTGGTGAACTGTGATCTAGCCACTGCACTCCAGCCTGCCACCTGCCCAAGTGTCAGAACCTTCCCCTGTTTCAAGTGAAACCCTTGATCATTATTTGCCTCTATGTGCTGGTCTTGCTGACACTGGGCACGTAGAGGCCCTTCTAGATATTTGACCTACCGACCATCCTCTATTCAACAGGTACAGGATGAGATTCAGAGACTTCAGCCATCCCTTTTAGATCACAGGGAATCAATTGCTCAGCTGGAACAACAGATCCCCTTCCTCCAAGTCCAGCTTCAGGAATAAGAATGGTTCATGTCCTCCCAGGGCTCCTGGGAGAAGACAGTAGCTTTGTTCCTTCTTTCAGTCAGGTATCTTCCTAGAGAGAATCTCCTTGAATTCTTCGGGGTTCATCAGTGCTAGCCTTATTTCTCAGTTTCCTTAAGGGGAGAGGAGTTCTCTGGAGTGGGGGCACAAAGTGATGAAAATGTGACTGCCTCTTTTCAGGCTGTAGAGACGCCATCTTGCTTGGGGGCTGCCACAGATGGGGTCACTCTAACAGCAAAGACCACATAAAGTGCCTAGCACCTCTTTGACCTTTGACTCATTACCTCACTTAAGCCTCCCTCCTACCTCTCAAGGTAAGCTTTCTTTTCTCCTCACTGCAGGATAGGTATGTATGAAAATTTGCATATGCTGGTTTTGTTTTATCTGAAACATTTTCCAATGGAGAATACATTTACATTTGTTCCAAAAGCAGGAGAAATGCTTTAAGGTCATCCAGTATAGTCTCACATTCCCCCATCGCCATTCCCCACCTTCCCAGATAAGACTATTATGGCTTTCTACAATGTTCTACTAGAGTTTATTTATGCCAATCTCAATAGATAGTTTAACTTCATCTCTGCTCTTATATCTGTGGGAGCATATTAACATATTTTCTTCACCTCCATTTTCACACAAAAACATTCATTGAATGATTTTTGAATGATCTCCATTTGCCTGAATGTCCTTAAACAGGTGATCACATCTAACCAAGATCCCATTCTCTCATGGTCTTAGCAACCTGCGTTTCATACTTACATTTTAGGAACAGTTCAAAAATGTTCCCAAACAGGAAGATAATTGGTTTTGTTAGAAAGCCACCTGCCCAAGTGTAGAAATCCTTTTTTCCTGCTTCCAGTGAAACCTCTGACCAGCATTTCCTTCCAGGTGCTGGCCCTGCAGACACTGAGCAGTCAGAGGTTCCTGCAGATATTTGTGCCCAACAGCTGCAGGAAGAGATCCAGAGACTCTAGACCTCCCTGCAAAAGAACCAGAGGGAGGTAATTGCCCAGCACCCTCCAAGGCAGATCAGCACCCTCCAAGGCAATCTACAGCAACAAGTCAGGCTCACTGTCTCCCAGCAAAAGACAGTAGGTCTATTCTTCCTTTCAGCCAGAACTTGGTGTCTCCAGGCCTCTTTCCTGAGAAGATCTCCTTGAATTCTTCAGGACTCATTGGTGCTAGTATTATTACTCAAGCTCCTAAAGGAGAGAGTAGTCTTCTAGCATGAGGGGCACAAAGTAATGAGGATGCAGCTGCCTCCTTCCTGGCTGAAGATGTGCCATCTTGCTTATGGGCTGTCAGCATACAGGGTCACTGTCACAGCAAGGACCACATAAAGTGTCCAGCACTTGATGCTTTACTCATCACCTCACTTAAGCCTTCCCACTGTCACCAAGATAGGCTTCCCCTTCTCCCCATCTTCATTTGACAGTTGATGAAACAGGCTGGAGAAGTTTGGTGGCTCACTCAAGGTGACCTGGGCCTTTACATATGTGATGGGTGAGAGTCAACCGTAGGCATGCAGCTGAAATATGAAGCTTGTTGTCTTTAACAAAGTATCGCTTTCTCTGGGGCTGTTGCACAGGCAGTGGATGTGGGAAGCAGGCTCCAGGCTTCATGTACTACAAGTTTACTGGCTTTATGCAGAAGTTGGCGGGAGCATGGATTTCCAAGGCCTATAGCCCACAGGGATTAAAGCCCATGGTTTCCACAGAAGCACTGCCTATCATATTCACCACACCCACTAAGCTGGCCTCTGAGTTCATTGCGTATGATTATGCCAGGAAATACAAAGCTCTGGAGCTACAGAGGTTTTTCCAGATATCTGACAGTGTGTCCATCCACCTGAAGTGAGGCCTGCCTGACCAAATTCCGTATCAGACCACCATGGCACTGATGCTGGGATGTACCCTCTACTGCCTGGTCACCCTCTACATGGCGTCGCAGTCCAGGAGCAAATGAGTTAGGTTGCAGAGGACTGGTGTGCTTTTTTGGCACAACCCCTTTGATTTTTCATTGTTTGCATTAAGATTTTTTTTAACTTAGATTACAACATTTTTGCAAGAAAAATAGAAAGATAGGAAGGCAGTGTTTTGGTTTGTTTTTGAAAGGCTTTAGTTTGTCAGCTCATTCAACAGTTAAAACTGTTGTTTAAGGAAATGCTGCTGCATTCTGTGTTTGTGCATCTGATTTCCCTGAAGATTCTGGATGAAGGTTGCACACAGGCTCATTTGCATCAGTCTGTGCTGAGGACCTTGGGGATTTGGGGTTGCAATTTTGAGAATGTTGGGAGCCAGCCATGGAGGTCCACTGAGCGTTAGGGATCAGGAAGGGCTGTTGACCCCAAGACCACTAGGATGCGTTCGGGAGCTATTTGACCCCATTTCCTCCCCCTTTCTACTCAGCACTAACCAGATTAAGCTCCTGTGAGCTCAAAACATAGAAACTCAGATCAGGACAAACACAAGCTAACTTTAGAAGCTCATTGCTCCCATTCTTCCACAAACTGCAGTTTTGGCTTTCACACAACTTATAATTCAAACTCATGTCACATCTAAGAGCCTTAGTATTGGTCACAGGCTTCTGGGTCATGATCTTAGGATTTATTGAAGGTGTAAATTGTAGAATACAGTTTTAGAAGACAGCCATTTTTTGAAAGAATGCAGCTGGGTTACTTAGAGGTAGCCCACTGTGAACTTTGGACTGGGCCACATTCCAAACATTCTGGAATGGGCCACTTTCGTTTGTAAAGTAAATACTTAAGCTTCTAGAGAATTGTTTAACTTGGCATAAATCAATCAGCTTAAGATGAAAAAGGTTTATAGAATATGTCAGTCATGGATTAGGTTATCCTTTGTTATGGGATTTTAAGATTATCATATGAAAAGGGTTTAAAGGCAATCATTGATTAAGTTTTCATGGATTAAGGTTTCTGGTGGGCGGGGGATGCCCCTCCCACATCTGACTTTGTGTATGAAAGACCCATTGTAATTCCCAATAAATCAACATCTCTTCTGCACTAGACTGGAATCCAGTCTCTTTCTTTCTCTTCTTCCCCCCAATCACCGATGCCATCTCCACCTTTGGGGTACCCTGAACCCAGCTGGAGCCGGACTCCGACAAGTGGTGCCCAACGTGGGGCCTCAAGGTAAGCTTTTTTTTCTATTTCGGGATGGATATGACCCCTCTGTAGAGACAGGCAGAGCAAGGAAGGGTGAGCAGTTTAAGAGCCATGGCAGAATCATGGGCCAGAGTGAATTTGTTCATAAGTATTCCGATGTCTATTAGTATTTTGCACATATTGTCCGATAGAGGAACCAGTTGTCTTGACTCTTGTATTTTGTATGCCTTAGCTTTATGAAATATTATCCAGGATGTTTTAAACCCACAGTATGATTCCTCCAAAATTCCAGCCAAAAATAAAGACACTCCCCTGCTGGCCATAGCCTCGGCACCTCCTTTAGACGATGAATTTTTCCCCGAGGAGGAGATGGAGGAAGTGATTGGGTATCATAAGCAAAAAAATCTTGCTAATGTTGTCAAGGCACCTCCTCCCATACCCCTTACTAGAAATAAGGTGAAAACACCAAAATTCACACCTGGGTATGTGTCTCTGGCTAATGTAGGTATGCAGGGAGCCAGAAAAAAGGCAGAAGAAGAGGGAGATTTTACCTTGTCTTCTTGCTTTCCAGTAATTTATATGGAAGAAGGCACAGTAAATGAGGCACCTCACTGGGAGCCGCTACCATATAAATTAATTAAGGAACTTAAAGAGGCTTGTACTCTGTATGGTCCTATGGCTCCTTATACTATTACTATTATGGAACAATTTGCCACTCGGTGGATGACACCACAAGATTGGTGACAACTTGCTAAAAGCTGTTTGTCAGGAGGAGCCTATTTACTATGGGAAACTGAATTTGAAAATCAGGTAAGGATCCAAAGGGCTGTTAACCCGCAGAGGGATCCAAATCAGTTTCATATCTCTAGCAATATGATGTTAGGAAGAGGATTATATGAGTCAGTTGACAGTCAACTAATCTTACCCAAGGAAGTTTTACTCCAGGTAAATTCTTGTGCAATAGCTGGGTTCGGTGGCTCAGCCTGTAATCCCGTGCCTTTGGGAGTCTGAGGTGAGTGGATTGCCTGAGCCCATGGGTTCGAAACCCGCCTGGGCAGCAAGACCTCATCTCTATAATAAATCAAAAAAAATCAGCTGGGCATGGTAGCACATGCCTGTAATTCCGGCTACTTGGAAGGCTGAGGTGGAAGGATTGCCGGAGCCCAGCAGGTCGAAGTTGCGGTTGCCAGGAGCGGCCACTGCACTCCAGTCTGGGTGACGGAGTGAGACTCCAACTCAAAAAAAAAAATTCTTGTGCAAGTAAGGCTTGAAAGAAGTTGCCTATTAATTCTACTCAGACCACCTCACTATCTGATCTTAAGCAGAAAACAGATGAAACTTGTGAGGAGTTTCTCTCTAGACTTACAATAGCAGTAAATAGAGTAATCTCTAATGCAGAAGCAGCAGATATCCTTATTAAACAGTTGGCTTTTGAGAATGCTAACAGTACTGACTTTGTGTATAAAAGACCCGTTGTAATTCCCAATAAATCAACATCACTTCTGCACTAGACTGGAGTCCAGTCTCTTTCTTTCTCTTCTTCCCCCCAATCGCTGACGCCATCTCCACCTTTGGGGTACACTGAACCCAGCTGGAGCAGGACTCCGGCATGAGAACAGAGTACAGAAGCTTTTCTGGATTTGGATGTGGATGAGGAGGGAAGACAAGCCAAGTTTAGGTGCATGAAGTGAGGGGTTTGAGTCAGTGTCACCACGGGGGGGAGTTTCCATCTTGCAGTAAAATGTTAACAAATTATTTGTAGCCTGCCTGTATTCATTAGGCAGTTCGCTTCAAAGGGTTATTTGCCTCATCTCAGATCCTTCATGAAATTTTATGTGTGATTGCTGTCTATTTATTCCACCATGGGAACAGAGAACACCAGTCTAGTGCTGCGGTTTAGACCATTCATTTTGTTAATGCAGCTAGCTATGCAACAAATTCTCCTTGATCTTTTAAAAAGTTATAGCTTTAAAGTGTGATTTATTCTTGCTGTGGAATAAATACATGAATGAGAAATTTCAAAAAAAATTTTTTTTAAATCTCAGACATAACTTCTTTCTTTTAATATTTCTTTAAATTTCAATAGCAATGGTGTATTATATGTATTATGTGGTATTATAAATAATTTTGGTCTGGGCTTTAAGTGTACTCATCACTCCCACCAGTGTACATTGTACTTGATAGATAATTTTTGACCTCTTCTCACTTCCTGTTTCTGAGTCTCCAGAGGCCATGACACCATTATCTATGTCTTTGTCTCTCCCTAATTGAACTCCCACTTATAAATGAGAACATGTGGTGTTTGAGTTTCTGTTTCTGAGCTAGTTCACTTAGGATGAAGTTCTGCAATTACATCCAAGTTGCTGCAAAATACATTATTTCATTCTCTTTGATAGTTGAATAGCATCCCTTGATGTATATAGGTATCACATTTTCATATCCACTGATTAGTTGATGGGCATTTAGGTTAATTCCACATCTTTGTTAGTGTGAATTGTGTTGCAATACACATGAGGGTGCAGGTGTCCTTTTTATATATTGACCTGTGGTTCATTGTATAGATGTCTAGTAGTGGAATTGCTGGATCTAATGATAGATATACTTTTAGTTTATTGAGAAATCTCCATACCACTTTCCATAGAGGTTATACTACTTTACACTCCCACCAACAATGCATAAACATTCCCTTTTCTCCACAATTATGCCAGTATTGATTACTTTTTGATTTTTAAAATAATGACTATCCTGACTGGTGTAATGTGGTATTTTATTGTGATTTTAATTTGCATTTCCTGATGATTAGTGATATTGAGCATTTTTTCAGATGTTTGTTGATCACTTGTATAGCTTCTTTTGAGAGCTGTTTGTTCATATCATTTGCCCACTTCTAAAGGGGGTTATTTGCTTTTTGTCTTGCTGATTTGAGTTGTTTATAGATTTTGAATATTAGTCGTTATCAGATGTGTAGTTTGAGAATTTCTTCTCCCAGTTAAGTACACTTAAAGCCCAGATCAAAATTATTTAATAGGTTGCCTATTAGCTCTGTTGATTATTTCTTTTGCTGTGCAGAGGCTTTTTAGTTTCATTAAGCATCACTTGTTTATTTATATTTTAGTTCCATTTGCTTTTGAGGTTTTAGCCACAAATTCTTTGCCTAGACTGGTGTCCTGAAGAGTTTCTCCTAGGTTTTCTTCTAGGATTTTTACATTTTCAGGTCTGACATTGAAGTCTTTAATCCATCTTGAGTTAATTTTTATATATGGAGAGAAATACGAATCAAGTTTCATTTTCCTGCATGCAGCTATCCAAATTTTCCAGAACCATTTGTTGAATGGGGTGTCCTTTCCCCAGTGTATGTTTTTGTCTGCTTTGTCAAACATCAGGTTGTTGTAGGCATTTGGGTATATTTCTGGATTCTCTATTCTGTTCCATTGGTCCATGTGACTGCTCTTGTACGAGTACCATGCTATTTTGGTTGCTAGAGCATTGTAGTATAATTCAAAGTCAGGAAATGTGATGTCCCCAGCTTTGTTCTTTTTAATTGGAATTGGGTTGGCTATCCTGGGTCTTTTTAGATTCCATGTGAATTTTAGGATGGTTTTTTTTCTAACTCTGTGAAAAATAAGACCGGTATTTTGATAGAGATTACACTGAAACTGTAGATTAATTTGGGTAATATGGTCATTTTAACAATGTCAGTTCCTGCAATCCATGAAGATGCCATGTTTCTTCATTTGTTTGTGTCCTCTACAATTTCTTTCATCAGGGTTTTGTAGATATCCTTGTAGAGAATTTCATCTCCTTGATTAAATATGTTCCCATGAATTCGAGTTTTTGGGTTGCTATTTCAAATGGAATTCAGTTCTTGATTTGATTCTCAACTTGGTCACTTTTGGTATATAGCGCTATTATGGATTTGTGTGTGTTGATTTTGTATCTGAATCTTTACTGAATTAATTTATCTAGTGTAGGAGTCTGTGTGATTCTCTAGGTGTAAGATCATATCATCAGTATGTAGGCATGGTTGAATTTTGTCTTTTCACTTTGGATATCCTTTACTTCTTATTCTTGCCTGATTGCTCTCGCTAGGACTTCCAGTACTATGTTGACTAGGAGTGGTGAAAGTGGGCATCCTTGACTTGTTCCAGTTCTGAGTGGGGATTCATTAAACTATTCTCTGTTCAGGATGACATTTGCTGTGGATTTGTTGCATATGACTTTTATTATTTTGAGGAATGTTTCCTCTGTGCCCGTTTTGCTGAGGATTTTTATTAAGAAGAGATGCTGGATTTCATCAAATGCTTTTTCTTCATCTATTAAACCATCATATGATTTTTGTATTTTATTTTGTTATGTAGTGGTTCACATTTATTGACTTGTATATGCTGAATAACCCTTACTTTCCTGGGATAAAACCCACTTGGGCATGGTGTATTTTTTTTTATGTGTTGTTTAAATCAGTTTGCTAATATTTTGTTGAGGATTTTGGCATCTTTGTTCATAAAGAATATTAGTTTGTGTCTTTTCCTGGCTTTGGTATCAGAGTGATATTGGATTCATAGTTTAAATTAGGGAAGATTCCCTCCTCTTCAATCATGTGGAATACCTTCAGTACAATTGGTACCAGGTCTTCTTCGAAAGTCTGGTAGAATTCAACTGTGAGGTCCTTCAGGTCCTGAACATTTTTTTTTTTTTTTTGCTGGGAGACTTGTACTTACTGTTTGCAGTCTCACTACTAGTTATTGATCTGTTCAGGGTTTCTCTTTCTGCTTAATTCAAAGTGAGAGTGCTGTGTGTTTCCAACAATTTATCCATTTTTTTCTAGATTGCTTAGTTTGTTCGCATAGAGCTGTTCATAATAGTCTCAGATGAACTTTGAGTTTGCATTGTTTCAGTGTAATGGTCCTATTTTCATTTCTAATTATGCTTTTGAATCTTCTCTCTTCTTTTCTTCACTAATGTAGCCAGCAGTCTTTCAATTTTGTTTATCTTTTCAAAGAACCAAATTTCTGTTTCATTGATCATTTGTATTATAATTTTTTTAATTTCAACTTTATTGAGTTCTGCTTTGGCCTTTGTTATTTATTTTTTCATCAGCTACCCTCAGGTTTGGTTTGTTTTTCCTAGTTCCTTGAGGTGTGATGTTAGGTTGTCAATATACAATTTTTCAGTCTTATTAATGTAGCCCTTTAGTGCTATGAGTTTTCCCCTGAGCACAGATTTGGCTATGTCTCAGAGGTTTTGGTAATTTGTTTCATATTGTCATCCACTTTGAGCAATTTTAAATGTCTATCTTGATTTCATTTTTGACCTAATGGTCATTCAGGAGCTGATTGTTTAACTTCCATAATTTTGTTTGGTTTCGGAAGATCCTCTTAGAATTAATTTCTAATCTTATACCAATGTGGTCTGAAAAAGGTGCTTGTTATGATTTTGACTTATTTGAATTTGTTGGAATTTGATTTGTGGCCTATCATATGACGAATGAATTTGTTGGAATTTGATTTGTGGCCTACCATTCTTGGAGAATATTTCATGTGCTGATGAAAAATGCATATTCTGTAGTTTTGAAATGCAATGTTCATTAAATGTCTGTGAATTCTAGTTGCTCTAGGGTCCAGGTTAACTTCAATGTTTCCTTGTTGATTTTCTGCCTTGATGATGTGTGTATTGCTGTCAGTGGAGTGTTTAAGTCTTTCAGTATTATTATATTACTGTCTATCTATTTTTTAGGTCTAGTAGAATTTGTTTTATTAAGCTGGGGACTCTGGTGTTAGGCACCTATATATTTTAAATTGTTATGTCTCCTCATTGGATTGATCTTTTAATCATTATATAATAACCTTCTTTGTCTTTTTTTGCAGTTGTAAATTTAAGTTCTGATTTTATCTGATATGAGAATGGCTACTACTGTTCATTTTTGGTTTCTATTTGTGTGGAATTTATTCCCCCTTCCTTTTACCTTAAGTCTATGGAAGTCTTTGTGAGATAAGAGAGTCTCTTAAAGGCAGCAAAAATTTGGTTTGCTTTTTTTAAAATCCATGCTTCCAGTCTATACCTTTTTAGAGGGACATTGAGACCAATTTACATTCAGTGTTAATAATGATAGGTAAGGTACTCTTCCATTCATCTTGCTAGTTGTTATCTGGATACTCTATCTATCAATCAATCTATCTATCTATTTCTTTTTTTTTTCTATTGTATTGATGTTCCATAAAGCCTGTGGGCTTCTGGTTTTCAGCATTTTTCTATTGGAGTATTTCCATCTTATGCTTCAGTATTTAGAACTTCTTTGAGTATTTATTGTAGAGACAGTCTAGTGGTGACAAATACCCTGTGTTTGTCTGGGAGAAGGCTTAATTTCTTCTTCATTTATGAAACAATTTCATGGGATACAAAATTCTTGACTGACGGTTACTCTGTTTGAGGAGTTTTAAGATGGATCCTCAAACCCTTCTGGCTTGTAGGGTTTCTTCTGAGAAGGCTGTTGTTAGTCTGATAGATTTACCTTAGTAAGTTATTTGATGCTTTTGTCTCACACTCTTAAAATTTTTTTCTTCACATGAATATTGCATAACCAGATGATTATCTGCCTTGGGGACAATCTTTTTGCAATGAATCTTCTGTGGGGTTTTGGGCTTATTGATCTTGATATTTAGATCTTTGGCAAGGCCAGGGAAATTTTCTTCCATTATTCCCTCAAATAGCTTCTCCAAACCTCTTGTTTTTTATTCTTCCTCAGCAACACCTATGATTCTTAGTTTGGAGATTTTACAAAATCTTGGATTTTGTGTACACTTTGTTCCATTCTGATTGGGTTAATTCAAAGGCCTTGTCTTCGTGTTCTAAGATTCTTTCTTCTGTTAGTTCTAGTCTTCTGGTAAAATTTTCCACTGTATTTTATACTTCCCTTAATGATACTTCCATTTCTAGAATTAAAACTTTTTTGTTTAAGGTGTCTATCTCCTTGAAGTATTTTTCAGTCATGTCTTTTATAGTTTATAAAAATTTTATGTTAGTTTTCAATTTTCTCCTGAAGTTTGCTGATCAATTTTATCATCAACCTTTCCATTCTATGTCTGGAATTTCAGAAAATTTATTTTGATTAGAGTTTGTTGCTAAAGAGTTGGTGTGTCTTTGGAGGTGTTGAAGTACTCTGTTTTTTCATATTATCAGAATTATATTCTGGTTTTCTCTCATTTGAATAGACTATTTATTTGTAAGGTTAGAGGGTACTGACACAGGCACTGTAGGATCCCTTGATTTTATAAGGTTTTGGTGTGGTGAGTTTCTCAGTTGCCGGCTGTGGCCATCCTGTGCTGGCTACCTGAATTGTCTCATGGCATCCTGATTTGCCGGAGTGACTGGGAAAGTGGTGTTAATTGGGGTTTGACATCAGGCCTTTCTCCAAATTGAAGGACTATAATGTTATAATGTTTATAATAGCTATACGATGTGGGGCTATAATGTTGACCTCCAGCCAGGAGATGGTGCTTGTGGGAGAAAGTCAGCTGAGATGGTGGCTGTAGGCTTTCTCCTGTGTTTGTGTTGCTTCAAAGAAATACCAGCCAACTTAGGAGGAGGGGAAGGCTCTGAGGATTATCCAAGTTCTCTGTTTTCAGCCTTTGATGGGACTGTGGGGCATGTGGGAAGGAACTTGAGCATCCTGCAAGGGTGGACACTTAGCTACCCCATTGGGGACTAGGAGGGTGTTCCAGGCCACTGGAGTAATGGTATTGTTCAGAGTGGGCACCAAAAATTTTACACAGGGAGTGAGGTTGCTATGGCAGCAAATCCCATTCAGCTTTTTTACCTTGGCCTCAAGCAGTTTTCCTTGTGAATGTAAAGTTCAGCTGGCCTCAGGGCCTCAGGTGTTTTCAGGAAACCTGCCCCAGACAGGAATTGTCTACGGTTATGGATTTTTTCCTTAGATCCTGTCCCCTCCATGGCCAGATAGAAAGTAGCTACAGCACCTACAAGTGTGGAGGATCTCCTTGCACTCTTCAGGACTCATTGATGCTAGTCTTATTACTCAGGCTCCTTAAGGAGAGAGGAGTCCTGCAGCATGAGGGGCACAAAGTGATGAGGATGCAGCTACCTTCTTCCAGGTTGAAGTACCATCCTGCTTAGGGACTGACACAGATCATGTCATTCTCACTGCAGAGACCACAAAAGGTGCCCAGCCCCTCTTTGATAATTTATGTATTACCTCACTTAAGCCTTCCTAATGCCTTCCAAAGGAGGTATCTCCTTCTCCCCACTTCATTTGACAGCTGGAGAACTGCGGTGCCTCACTGGAGTCTACATGGAGCACTCCATAGATGACAGGGTGAGAGTCCACCCTAGGCAGGCAGCCGGAAAACAAAGCTTGAGCTCTGTACATGTTCTCAGACATAATCTCTTAAGCAGTATGTTTTCCACATATGAACAGTCTCTGAGGAGGTTGTCAGAGAAACAAGTGTGATGAAGAGGCACTTGCTCGCTTAGCACCTTTCTCCTGAAAGTGACCCTTGTGACTCTTTACTCTTCACTAGTACTAAGAATTATCTGCCCAGCTCAGCTCTTCCTCCCAAGTACCAGTCTGTGGGAAAGCTGTATCTCCCCTGCACTGGGCCCCTCCTGTGGCCTCAGTTCTGACACCACTCACCTCCTGGCCCAGCTTCCACACAACTTCCCTGGAAGCGTCTACTACCTACTGTAACAGTCTAGACCCTGTACCTCTTGGTCTTTGTACTTTTCTGCATACCCAGGAACACTTCATTCAGTCAACATATCTGCCCATGCCCCTGCTGCTTTCCCTAACACTCTTCCCCCTCCCCATTCCCACACTCCCTCAGCTCTTCACTGTTGTGGCCACCTCAGGTTTAGTCTGGAGGTTTCCTCTTATGGTACCCAGAACCCTTGTTTGCCAGTGATTCAGCTGGCTAAAGATAACACCATGGCCTAATAGGGGTTAATTTTTATTATAGCACCAATAAAAATTGCTATTAGACTTTATTAGCAGAAATTTATGCCTTTGGCATCCAGACTCTTTTTCTGTCAACTATGTTCAGTGTGGTAACTGTTGACTCTCAGAGTTCCAAGCATTCTGCCATAGCCCCAGCCACACAACTTATTTGGTAGAAAGCATTGATGAAAAAGACTCTTCGCAAGACTTCTGTCAAAGATGTTTCTCTTGGGCAGCTACAGCTTCAAGGAAAGCTGTGAAAATAAGCAATTCATTTCACATTCCCTAGCATAGAGGTAGGCATGAAAAAGAACAGTGGAGGTTGATGTTGGACAAGTCCTATGCCACTATGTGCCACGGCAGGTAATGAAAGCCACCCAAGCTTAGACAGAAGACAGCATTTGTCATTAGGTGTAACATGGTAACCCCAAATCTGAGTGGGCTTGTACATAATGTTTACCTATTTCAAAGAAGTCACCAGGAGGTCCAGCAGGGAAAGACAGTGTTTTTTTATTTTTTTTAACTTATGAGAGACACCAATGGCAGCAGGTCAGTGAAGAGGCCATAGCTGAGGGCAGTAGAGCAAGCAGTTTTATAATCAAAGCAAGCAAGTTAATTATTCAAATTCCCATACGGTGTTTACAATTACATTGATTAAGAGTGATGACTCCATTGTTTTCAGCTTTGCTTGGTCTCCTGCATCCTATGACTCATTACTGGGAATAAGCCTATCCTCAGAGACCAGCTTTGGCCAGTGGCCACTCCCTGGGGGAGGGGGCAGGGAGAGGCCTGATATGGAAACAGTCCAGGTCAGACAACACCTCATATAAGGGTAGAAAGAGCATCTCACAGAGCTTAAGGCAGGATAGCAGTTGAGTCTGGCAATAAATGAACTGGATACGTGAATGTGGGCAGGAGTTTTCCTCTTGGTGCATCTCTGTATCTGCTTCAGTTTTCTGTTTTACTCTGAAGACCAGCTTCTGCTTCTTCCATGTGGCAAAACAAACAAATGAATACACCATGTAAACCTAAAACTGGTTGCCAACAGCCATTAAGGTCACTCATGACCAGTCCAGGATCTCTGCCTAAACCACACAGTTAGCTCTGGCTGTGCTCTCGCTATTCGTGTGTGGCTGCCGTTCCCTCAACCACGTGAGAAGAGGAAAGGAGAGACACTTCTTGGAAATTTAGGGTTGAGCAGACAGTTCCATGAACAGGCCTCCTGACAGGGAGCATATCTGGCCTCCTTCCTCCCAGGAGGTGTTCTACTCTTCCCATGTTGCAAGAGGGGAGCTTCTACCTTGCTCTGGCTCTTTTCCATGAATTGTAACAATAATACTGACTGTGTGCCTGGCCTTGTCTTCTTCCATTGGGCTCCCTTCTCCATCTAAATCCTTCCTTGAAGAAGGGACGTTCTTACCTCCCCCCAGCTTGAGTATATGCACCACGTTGCCACCCCTTCTCACACAAGGACATAGAGTTGTGTTGGGGGGCTGGGGTGATGTACCTGATCTAGTTCCCAATGGGTAGCAGGAAATAGTGGCTTCCCATTCCTCTCTGAGCAGCATTCCTGCAATATCACCTCCTAGCTGAAACCTGCTCTATCTCTCCTCTTTGCAGATCCAGATGCTGTCCCTGAAGAAGAAGGTGGAGGATAAATCTGCATGGGGCATTTAGTAACAGTTCTGGCTGTTGTCTTGGGCTTTTCTCCTCCTTTCCTCTTCCCAGCCAATCGATAGGTTGAGGATTGATGACAGCAGCTTGTGAGACATGTGGTAACCACTGGGCAAGGGAGGGAGTTTGGGAGAAACTGTGGCCTGATGTTTGTGTTCATGGCTGCACGTGCAACTGACAGGAGGTCTCTTGCCTTGCTTGTTCCTCTTTGTAGAGGATGGAGGCCATAGAGAGGGCTGAGGCTTTTGGGGGCAGTGACTCATAGAGCAGGGTTCCTCATTCATGCAGGCTTTTCTCATTCATCATGCTAGTTGTAAGGCCTCAGAGTAGCTGGTGACCTTCACCTTGTTCCAGTGTGTAGTGAGTTTACCCCACATCCATGTAATGTGGGCTGTTTGGCATATTCTCTCTCTCCTCCTGGGGACTCTGGTGTGGGGATGCAGGCATATGTTGTCACAGAGTGAAGGTGCAGGCATCTAGAGGTGGCCAGCAACACACAGGAGATGCTGCTGCTTGGAGGGCCCTGGAACCCCCCTTGGGAAGCCTGGCCCTTCATCCTCTACCCTAGGTCCCCCATCCTATGTCTTAACTTCACTTCTTCCTTCTCATGTGATCTCACATCTCTTCCTGTGCCCTAACCTGGGGCTAGACATGTCTTTCCCAGCCTTGCAGCAAGTTCAAAGAGGCACTACTGCTGGGGTCCTCAACTTTCATAGGGCTGGATTTGGAACAGTGTCATTAAGAATAGCTGTGTGCAGCATGCGTCCCCAAGTGCTTCAGATTCATTACCTCATGACATTGACCCTGTGATTGAATTTGGAAGGGGAAGTGGTTATTATCTTGAGTTTCTAGGTGAGGAGACTGAGGCTTTGGGTTTGATAACTTGCCATGTCCTGCACAGCTAGCTAGCAGATCTGACCTGTGGATTCTGATCTTCCTGCTCCAGGCTCTGAGGTTGTGGTTATTGCTCCATTCTGCCTCTCTTCCATAAAGAGGAACTGAATGAAGGGCTTGTTGCTTCTGGTCAGCACTCATATGGCTCCCTCACTTTACATTGGGGATGGAGTCCAGTCCACTGGAGCCACTAACTGTTCTTCTTCTCTTTGGAGACCCAAAAGGAACCAAAGGCTACAGACATGGAGGAGGATACTCCTGAGGAAGGTGGGCACTTCTTTTCTATCCTGGGTGTCCAGAGTAGACAAGAAACATGCTGCCCTCATCGTTGTAGAGTTTGTCTCTACTGAATTTGAATCCCTGAAGCTTGACTGGAGGGAATCAAGCACACACAATACTATATCTGAAGAACCCCATCTGCTGGGTGTATTACACACAGACACTAACATGCAATCTGCTGGCTCAGTGATGGGGAAACCCAGGCTCAGAGAGGGTTGATGACTTGCTTAGAGTCACAGAGGTAGCAGGTAGCTGAGTCAGGGTTTGGAGCAACATCTGATTCACAGCCCACCCCCTGCCTCTCACTGGTGACTATTCAGTGCAGCAGAAGAATTCACTGTGCTGATGAGGACTTTGCTGTCCTATTCTGCACTGAGTGTGTTGGAGACAGATCACACCCAGCCCAACTAAGGTGCAGGAGTCCACCTGGGCTCCCTTCTCAGAATACCGGGGACCTACTGTTTCATTTGCCTGACTCCTGGGCTCCCTTCTCAGAATACCGGGGACCTACTGTTTCATTTGCCTGACTCAGTGACTGATAGGGATTCACAGAACTCTCAACCAAAAGTGGCCAAGAAATCAAAAGAAAAGTGAAACATATGGGCATGTGCCCCAACTGCAAGAAGCTCCACAGACAGGAAGAGGAGGGTCCAGAGAAAGATGGGAGTGTTGATGGGGAACCTGCTGATCAGGGCCTGCCCACTCCAGCAAGGCTGTGATGTGACAATTCCTGTTTCCCCAAAGACATGCCAGGAAAGGACTTGACTGTGTCCTCAAAGAGTCCCTCAAGGGGATTTCATTTTAATATATGAATATTCATATATTTTTTAAAGGATCATCTACTCCATGCACTTTTTAAAGAAAAACAGTAGTATAAGAGGGTGTCCAGTGAGAAGTAGGAGTCACTCCTGGCCAACTCTCTAGCTCCCTCTCTAGAAGTTTCACTGTGGATGGTTCCCATGTATCCTTCCATTATGCAAGAGGACATGGGCAAACACAAGGACATGCCTGTCCCCATCCTTCTCCTTTCCCAAATGGGAACATGCTGCATACACTGTTCTGCAGTTGGTTACATTGTTAATGTACTCCAAAGAGTATTTCAAGGACTTTGCAGTCTTCATGGGATGGATGACCGAAACTTACTTAACCAGTCTTTTACTACTCTCCCCTCCACCCCTAGTGAGTTAACCTCAACATAGAGTTGTAAGATTAGAATGACACATGACTTGAGAGAAGATATCTGTTGAGTGCTGCAAGGTCCTCAAGTGGAATGAACCAAATGCTCAAACAGGGAATGCAGAGTTCTGAAGCACAGGGGGATGAGATGGTGGGTCAGAGGAAACCCTGCCATGCCCTTGTTGCTACAGTAGAGGTTCCACTTCCTTGTCACACTGTGCTGTGCCCCTTCATGGGCTCGGCTCCTTCTTCCCATTTTGAACCAACAGGCAACAATATCACTTGGGAACTTAAGTGAAACACAAATTTGCACATTCTCAGGCCCCATCCCAAGCTGAAACAGAGGGTCTTGGGCAGGACCCAGTAGTGTGTGTTTCATTCACCCTCCTGGACACTGATTCTTGCTCAAGTGTGAGAACCACCATGGGACCAGTGGCTCACTACCACTAGCTGCACATTAAGAATCACCCAGGAAGCTTGTAGCTATCTGGAGGACAATGCTGCACCCCACATGACCTGAAGCAGAACATGGAGGGGGTGGGCTTTGGGCATGACCAGCATCAAGGCTCCCCACGTGATTCCAACATGCAGCCAAAGTTGAGCCTCATGTCCAAGTGTAAACGTGATTGAGCAGAATCACCTGGGCTCGGCAGGTGGGGTTGGTGGTAGGCAGGACTTGTTGTGACACAGATTGCTGGGCCCCACCAGTAGAATTTTTAAATCAGTAGGTTTGGAGTGGGAGCTGAGGATCTGCCTGTCTCATAAGCAATTAGGTGACACCAATTCTTGGGCTCACATGTGGGGACCACTGTCCTCGAACAATCATTTCTCAGACTTCACTGTCTTTTAGAATATCTAGAGAACGTTAAACATCAATCTCAAGGGTTGGGGTACCCCCTGAGAGGACCTATGGCATTAGCCTGAGTAGTTCTAACATACAGCCAGGGTGGAGATACTTCAACCTTGACTGAGCTCCTTGGGGAATTGGGACGGACGGTGTCTCTTCTGTCTCCAGCATCCAGAGCTGGCTTGTACACATGCATGCTACTTGCTCAGTGAATGTGCACTGAGGAATAAAAGTGCTTGGTCCAGTCCTTACTATAGGGGCGCCAACAGAGGACCTGAAGAACACTCTGGGAGGTCTTCTCTGACTATTCTAGACTGCCTCTTTGTCAGACTTAAAACATTTCATTGTAACTGCTTAATTTATTAACCTATGGATTGATAATTCTTAAAGAGTGGTCTGTGGCTCACCTCCATCATAATTATCTGGGCATGTCAAGATGCAGATTCTAGGGCCCTTCCACAGTCCTATGGAACCAGGATTTTTGGAAAGGGGGCAGGGAGTTTGGAACCCATGCCCAGGCAATTCTCATGTATGCTGCTATTATAGGGAAAAGTCCTGATCAAGTCAGTAAACTTGAGGGAGCAAGATTCTGACTATCTTGTCCACCGATTAATCACCTGACCGGCACTGAGCCTGACATAACATAGGAGAACATCCGGTGGACTAGGATTATGCCGCAACTGGCAGCAGGAGGGCCTCACATCTGTGATCAGAATGGAGCCAAGGGAACAAGCTGCTGCCAGGGCTCAAATGCAAGCCCAAAAGTCCTACGTTAACCTGTGGCAGGACTGACTGAGCTCATATCTTAGAGGTCTAGACTGTAGAGGAAGAGAATGCTAAAGGTGAGTGGAGGGTCCAAGGCAGAAGTGTTCAGGAGCACAAACACCATAACTTCTGACCCAGGAATGGACACTTGGGAGGAGTTAGTAACCCTAGGCTAATAGGCTGGAGACCAGGATCAGTGGCTTGGCAAGCACAGTGTGGATCTGGGAATGGAAGTCATAGGTACCCAGGCTGACCTGGAAGATGATCTTGTGCTACAGAGCTTGAAGACTCCTGGAATGCTGAACGGAAGGTACTGGCAGCCCCAAGGCCTGACTACAGCTTGTGGATAAAGATCAGGAAAATCCTGGAGAAGGACCTGGAAGACAGGATGAAAAGCATGGGGATCAAGAGAGTGTTTGACACTGTTTGAAGGGCCGACACCTACTATTTAGACACAAGGTGTTCTCCAACTGGCAAATGACAGATGGTTTTTACACTATAAATTCATCCATCTCATCTATTCCAAACTGGGCTCTTTTGGTGTCCAGGAAGGGAAACCTACATGACTTTCATCTTAACCTCATGGTAGCAGTGTGCTCCTTTCTCTCTGTCTCTTGCAGTGGCTTCTCAGGATTGACCCTACTTGGCCAGTGATGCCACCCGAGTCCTGACTATTCAAGGTTTTCTACTTAATGGACCTCTATGTCTCTGATGAAATCTTCTGCCAGAGAGCATTTAATGGGCTCAGTCTGGCCTATGGACACATTCCTCTTGGGCATGTGTCCATCTCCAGGTCCATCATCTGTGACACAGGTGACCATCCCCCCTAGGCAGGTAACTGTGGGTGGGCAGGCACTAGAGCTATAACTATTACCAAATGATGTGTGAAGGCCAATGCGCTGAACCAGAGCATGCATGTTATTGTTGGAGGCATCAATGAAATCTGTGATTAGATGAAAACACACTTTCTATCAAAGTAGCCAAGCATCACCACCTCATTGAAAATACGATTTGCATAGAGTGAGTTAGAAAAATTAGACATCTATGTCACTTAGCAAAAATACTCACTTAACTTGACTTTCTGCAACCTCTGCTGATGGAAACTTTTCTTGTGAACCTGCAAGAACCCTCCTCTTGGATTCAGAGCCTCCTAAGACTCTCCTGTAGGCTCTGGGTGAATGTCAAAGGCCCAAGCAACTTGCCATCGATTTTGGAGGGATCATTGGCTTTTGTTGCATGCATAGCCATGGACAATGCTTCTGGCATAATGATAGTGCTTGGAGGTACAAAAATGAGCCAGCCATGGTCTGTCATCCTGGGACTCACATAGGTGGTAGAAGATCCTGTCCTATCCAAGGCTCTTACACCGTGATGCAGATGGAGTGTAATACAGTCATTTCCACTGTCCTGCTATGTATATTTCCAAGGGGCTTGCAACCTCAAGCCTTTACACTTCCAGCAATGTGTGAAGCCACTGTTCACCACTCTGACCCTCACTTTCCATGCACCTCACTTCCACAAGAAAAAGACCAGGTGCTCATCACACACTCTCAGATCAGCAGCAGGTGAGAGAGACTTGGGGGAAGGAGAAAAAGGGGACCTCCTGTATGTAGAGGTTAACTTAACTTCTGTCTCCTCTAGGATGAGAAGAGAATCTCAACCCAGACCTTCAGATGCCTGCAGTCCCTGCTGAAAATCCCACGGGAGAAGACAGCCCAGAAATTTCCTGAATTTCTGAGTTTGAGGGCAAATTTCCTTAAGGAAGTACAAATCAGAGTGAAGGAGTCAAGGGAGAATGGGACTGTGGTGTCACAAGCAGATGGTCAGCCTTCAGGTACATGTGGGAGAGGGCTTGTTCAGGGGCTGTGACTGAATGGGTTGCGTTTTATGCCAAGGCTTATTTGCAGTTGAGGAGAATCTGACCCCTGCCTCCCATCAGGGGCATTTCTCAGAAAAGTTGAGCTGGTAGGGTTCTCACAGGTACCTGTGTCCAAAAGTCCCAAGTTGGGGAGACAGATTTGGGAGTGGGGGTGGGAGCACTTGCTCAGCATTACTCAGGGACATTGGAGGAGAGCAGAGCTCGAGCCTGTGGTCATCCTGAACTGTCCCTGTGCAGACATGCTGCCTTCCTCAGCAGATTTATTCTACACTACTTGACTTGCTTTGATCACAGCTGAGCTTCACTCCAACAGAAAGTGGCCCCTTCAGTTTTGGGCTCCACACACCAGGCATGTCAGCACTGGGAGACAGGCCAGAGGACTGGGAGCACTGAAGCTGCAGGAGGAAGCAGAGACAATCAAATGAAAACTTCCTCAGAACTAAGCTATCACTGCTCTGAGTAGCAGCAGGGCAGGAGAGACAGTGGACAAATTCTCAGAGGTCAGACTTGTTTCCCTGGGCCAGGCGTTGGCCACTAGTTTGTTTGTCACTTGTCCCAGCCCCTGTGGATCACGAAATGAGAAAGCCCTGGGGTTCTGGTGGAGAGCTTAATTCTGAGAATGAGGCCTTGAAGTCTCTGTCTTCAAAGATCCTATGGAGCAAGGGAATTTGCATCCCTAGGTCCAAAAGGCCCCATTTCTAGAAGCTTCCCAGATGCTCTGGGTTGCTGTGATTGGGGGATTTGGAGGACGGGTTACCATGGGTCTGTGTCAGCTCGTGTAGGGCCTGCCCTGCTCCTTTTCCCTCTCCTCAGACACATGTGGCCAGACCCAGCCTGGGCTCTTTACCCAAAGGCATTTTGCAGAGAGTTGCTTTTAGTTGCTCCTTGGACCTGTCGTTTCAATTTTGTTTTTCCTCATGCAAAGTAGAAGGAAATAACCCTAACATAGCAATCCTGGAGCTTATGAAAATTATTACTTGGACAAATATAAAGTAGCTATTTGGTAATTAAAAGTGATATCATTTTATATTAAAATGTTAATCAGATAATAGGATATTTGGGATGAGAATATAGTAAAAATTATGTTGGTAACCTGGGAAACTATTTAGATTCAACTTCTGTTCTTTAAATCTCTAAGGAGTGGACAATTAGTTTTGCACGGAAATCTCAGACACAAGGGTATTTGTCCTGGTTGCTAATCTGTCTGTCACACTCCAATTCAAGCTGATATTCTTTTGCTCATTCCTTCAAATGTTCATCCACTCATTCATTCATTCATCTAATCATTGATTGAATACGGTATTTGCTGAGGTTGACTCTGTGCCAGGGCCTGCCATACCACCTGGGAAACTGGCCAGGACTAGGCAATGAAGCCAAGCACAGAGGTGGTGGGAACTTAGAGGAGGGAAGAGACAGGACATGGGGAGGGTGAATGGACACATCCTCAGAGTGCCAGCTTCCGAGAGAAAGGAAGGATGTCTTGCTCTTTGTTTGTGTTCCCCAATCCCAGTTGTTCCTGTAGTAAGAAAGCCAGCAGGGGGCACTTTTCCCAGCCTTCCCTCCCCTTCCCTGGCCCTTGAGTTCTGCCTTCTCTAGTCACATCATTGAGGCATGGGATGAGTGCTGCTACCATGGCACTCAGTAGACATTTTATGTAAACCAGTCTTTTCCTGGGTCCCACAAGTGCTGTGCTAGTGCTCTGCTTATACCATGTCTCTTGTTGTTTGGGGACAAGGCTGTGGGACATGGAGAAAGCAGTGGAGACAGCCCAAGTTTAAAACAGACTGATGATCTGGGCTGACATCCACCACTTTCTTCCACGGAATTGTGGGCAAGTCTCTTGATCTCTTAAAGCCTCTGTAGGAAAAATGATCGTCTCCAACAATACTCTGGTGGCCAAATGAATGTTGTAGGAAAGTGCTCTGCTTGGTCTCTGGCACACAGTAACTGTAAGTTCTTGCTACTTTGCCTCACATGTTTCATTTTGTCTTCCCCTTCTCTTCAGGTCACTCTTTCCTGGTAGGCCCACTTCTGAGTAAATACACTCTCTGAGAGTAGTGTGCCTTTAACCTTTGAACAACAGAGGGGAAGAGGTTTAAACCCCTGTGACGTAAAAAACCATGTATAACTTTTACCTGCCCCAAAACTTAACTATTAGTAGCTTACTGTTCACCAGAAACATTATCGATAACATAGTTGTTTGTTTTGTAGGTTGTATGTATTATATTCTGTATTCTCACAATAGGGTGAGCTAGAGAAAAGAAAATATTATTAAGAATATCACAAGAAAGGGAAAATAAAATGACTCTTCATCAGTGGAAATAGGTCATCATAAAGGTCTTTATCCTTGTCGTCTACATGTTAGTAGGCCAAGAGGGAGGAGGAAGAAGAGGAGAGGTCTGTCTTGTTGTCTTAGGGTGGCAGAGGTGGAACAAAATCCATATATAACTGAACCTGCCTGATTTAAGCCTGTGTCGCTCAAGAGTCCTCTGTATTTCTGACAGTTTTGAATTATACTTAGAAACGCATGTTACATGGTGACAATCCACACGTCATAGTTTCACAAACAGCACTTACTCTGACTCCTTGTGGTGCACTTTCCTCTCCTGTTTCCATACAAAATTGGGGATTCTGGACCCCCTCTGCCCCTCAGTGGGTCTTGATGCAATACGGGAAACAGGGACTGTGTGTAATTGCCTGCCTTGGGCACTACCTCCTGCCAGTCTTGTGTTTGTAGGAGTTTGCCAGTGCATCTTGATGGCTATGCAGTGACCTCTGGTGGCACCAAGGCTTTCCTGCAGGGCTAACTGAACTGGGGTTACTGCAGTTTGGGGTGGTGGGTGGACAGGTTGGGTGGCTTTGGTGAAGTCCTCCCCTAGAACTGTGCCCGGTAGTGTGCTACAGACATACTGAGTCCATCTTCAGACCTACTGACCCCTGCTGATCACCCATAATGGCAATGTGACCCTGGAACACTGGTTGCACTGGGATCCCAGATCCAAGCAGTGAAACACCTGGGGTGAGGGCAATTAGAAGATCTTGGTGGCTCAGTCTGTAATACCACGCCTTTGGGAGGCTGAGGTGAGTGGATTGCCTGAGCTCACGCGGGTTCAAGACCCGCCTGGGCAACTTGGCGAGACCTCATCTCTACAATAAATCAAAATTAACCGGGCGTGGTAGCGTGCGCCTGTAGTTCCAGCTACTTGGAAGGCTGAGGCGGAAGGATCGCCAGAGCCCAGCAGGTCGAGGCTGCAGTGGCCGGGAGCGGCCACTGCACTCTAGTCTGGGTGACAGAGTGAGACTCCAACTCAAAAAAAAAAAGAATATCTGGTGTGGTGTTGATGGTGCACCGGCATGGAGTGGCTTGGCCATTTCCCACATGTCAGAGCCTCCTTCAACCTCTTCTCAAGCTTGAGAAGTGAGGGCATACTCTGAACATCATTTTTCTTTGTGTTTTTAGTCAAAAGCCAGCAGAGCACATGATTGGTGGTGGTGCCTCCTGGACTTGGTCAGCCTTGTTCTCAGCTTCCCATGGGCTTCTGTAGAAGGAAAGGGACAGAGAGACACATGAATAGGAGGTACTTGGGACCACCTGAGCTCTACAGAAGAGACTTGGACTCTTCACTCTCAGCCACGGCAAACCCACCTCCCCTTACCTGTCCTTTCCCCAAGTCCAGCTGCCACACTGTAGAGACTGGTCCTCAGATGGCAGGATTGCCTCCCCTGAGCCCACTTCTAAGGGAGAAGCCAGTGTGGCTGCTACGCTCCAGGGTGACTCTGGGCTGAGGGAGGAAGCAGGACTGGCTTTGGGCTACACAAACAAGCTAGCAGTATGGTGACATTTGGCTGTGTATGTTTTCTCCTGGCCTGAGCCTCCCTCATTTCTTCTGGGCCACACAACTGCCTGTTCAGCTCCAGGGAAGACTGGGAAGGATATTCCATGCAGTGTGTGTCTCTACAGCCCCTGAAATGTTCTTCCAGGAGGGTGTTCCAGCAGGAGAATGACAGACAGAAGGACTGGGATTGTGCTGAGAGCTTGGAGGAGATACCTGGAGATGCCCCAGCTAAGATGGGCTGGCTTCCTTGGATGAGTGGCCTGGACATCCCGGGTACCCTTTCTCTAGCCTAGATTTTTCTAATCCCCAGAAATCCCTTTCTGCTTCCCAGGGGCTCACTGACAGGCATCTCCTTCTCTTTTGGCTGGAGAGAATGATCCTCCTTCCCTCATATGTGTTTTTCAAGGATAGCAGAGTTTTTAGAAAGAGTTTGAAGCTGAGGCTGAATTTGTTCCTTATTTTTCACTGAATTGTTGAATGATTGAAGGTTGAGATGAGCCCACCCACCCCTCTTTTCTCCTGCAGCTTCTTTCTGATGAAGAGGAAGCATTGTGGCTAGGCCCATGGAGGCCAGAGCCTTGCTCTCTGAGTGGCGACATGGTCCAGGAGTGGCTGAGGCACAGACTTCCTGTTAGGGGTAGATTGGAGAAACATCCACCACTGGAGGCCAAGGTGGGAGGCCTCTGGTCTCCCCAAATCCAGATCCTGACCTGACTTGTACACAGGGCTGGGTTGGCACAAACAGACCCTGGGTACACAGATCTTGAACAGGCAGCTGTGGGGAGGTTCCAGCCAGGTTCTCAGGCCCAGGTGCAGGGAGGGTTGGAAAGAAGGAACTAGCATTGCCTTTTTTTGCAGTGGCTGTCCTCAAGTGAGCCATGGGCAAGGGATGTTGCAGCCAAACCTCTACCTGTTCCCTTCATGAACAGGAGGCAGAGAGAGCAATATGGGGGAAACAGAGAGTGATTCTCCTCATCTTGACCCACCTAGCAGGCACAAGCTCCCCTTCTATGGAACCTCAAGGCAAGAGAGTTTTTCCTCTCTTTTGTCACTTCCGTGCTTAGCTCTGTTTGGGTCACTTCGCACGGTTCTGCTTTTTACTTTGCACAGCCCTGAAGAGGAAAGACTGAGCTGTAAACGTGCTGACAGGTGTCAGAACTGAGCTTTGGCAACCTTGTGACTAGCTCAAGGCCACAGTGCCAGCGTCAGGGCAAGCTGAGGTCTGTGTTATGGTTTTGGAAGTCAGTGTGTGAGAATCCATTTATTTATTCGTGTATTTATTTACTTATTTATTATTTGTTTGTAAAACAAATTACCCTCCCTCCCCCAGGAAGAACTCCCTTTAGTTGTGTTTCTAATTTTAAGAATTCCTACATAGTTTTTTATGCTGTTTGGGTTCATTTGCACCAGATCACAAGTTTTTGGTCAGAGAGGTCCCTCACCAGGGTCAAAGCAGCCTCCAGAGAAAACCTCATTTACAACGTGAAGGGAAAACAGTTTTCTACAATGAACATTTTGACAAATAGAGTTTTCTGTAACACATGCAGTCAACACACATAACGGTTTGTAGCAAAACAAGAGTGAAACGTGGATTCCTCACAAAGTTTGAGATGAATGGGGACAGCAATGGGAGGTGCCAGTCAACCTTTACAGAGGGCTGCCTTTGGGGCACAACAGCCCTATTCATCTTACAGGAAAGTTCTTTGCCCTTTTAGCTAAGAGGCTTAGGCAGAAATTCACCTTTTTGTCAAAAAGGGCATTGTGGAAACTCAAGCAAAATGTTTTGGTCACTACAGTGAAAATATTCATTCAACTTAGCATTTTTTAAGAGGTGGCAATGATTACTTGAGCATCTTTCTTCTCAAAACAACTGTGTCTACTCCCATTCATTCAAAGTTTTCTTGCAAAGCTGCTAACTGAGGCCTGTAGCTTCTGGCTTCTGGTGAACATCCTATACAACGGTGAGTGAAAGGATATGGAACTTAGAGTTCTTTCCAAATCAGTAAGTAGAAGCTTGGGATGTGAGCCTAGGTTTACAATCAGCAAAATCCCTGCTTTTAATAGACTCTGTAGTACTTGGTCATGTCACCCACATAAACCAAGCGACTGAGCCTACCAATCCATCAGAATACCCCAGAACCAGATCCCTGGAGGACTGACACCCTGGAGGCAAGGACAATAGGGTGGCAAGATCTTGGGACCGGAGTCAAGAGTCTTCAGAGTCAGTTCTGGCTCTGTCACTTGCTTTCTTCTTGTCCTTTTGTGAGAGGTTTTTGTTCTTTGTCCAGTGAGGTACTTGGAAAGATGATGAATGAGAGGATTAGGAACACCCTTCCTGTAATACAGTAAGTGCTTCAAAAACATTTCTTGAAGGAATCCTTGGCCAAGGGCTAGTATAGCTCCAAGAGTCTGCTCAGGCTTTCATTTCATGGAAACCTGAGAAGGCTGTACTGCGTTGCCTTCTTCTTCTCAGTCATGTCTGAGATCAAGACATCACCTTGGTAGACCAGGTACCAGGGATCTGTTGATGATTGACCTACATCACTGCTCAGCTCCTGCTTCCTACAGAGTTCACAGAAAGTCCTTTTTGCCTGCAATCCTCTTGTGTTGATCTACATTTATGGGACTTCGTCTTGTTTCTGTGTGATGACCCTGAGAAACTAACTGCATGTCATGCTCCAAATTGAGCAGAGGTCCTGCCTCTGCCTCTCATTAGAGGGAAGGACAACTCCCTAAGCCTCCATCACCAGCCGTGTCATTAAGTATGTAGTTATATTTCCAGAATATTCTTAACATCTGTTCACTAAGCACCTGTTAGCCTACGCCTTCTCTGCGTTCTTGCCCCTCCTCTTTGTGGTTGCCTGATCTTCTTCCTCCCTTCCTCCTGATCCTTGCCCTCATTCCCTCTGTGCATGCTGGAACTTGGGCATGACCCATAAATGCAACTTTCATCCTCTGGACTTCTCCCACTGACACAGCCCACTTCTCCCTCTTGCAGAATCAGTGGTGCAGTCATTGGACAAGACCGGGTAGCACAAGCTCAGAGCTTGGGCTAAGACACCTGCTGGAGGGGATGGTCTGTTTTCAAAGTCTGATGCCAGGCCACAGAGGACTGCCAAGTGAGAAAGAAAGCCTCAGGTAGGATGTAGGACCCTTGCAGCTTACCCTGCAATTCCCCACAGAGCCAGCACCGAGTTTGGGGGGCCTAGGGTGTGAGTTGGGGATGTGTCTAGCAGGTGTGACCTTGGCCCTAGTAGGGACAGTGCAGGTGACCTCATCGTCTCCCTCTGCCACTGTGACGTGGAGAGATCCAAGTGCAGAATCCTTGTTGTGTTCATGTTAGCATTCACACGCCTTCTGGTGCTTTCTATAAGCAGCTAGTCATTAGGTTTGGATTCTCACATCTCCTGCTTCTGAGAGAGCCTTAGAGTTGACTCTGTACCTGGCTTCCTGCAGTAGCTGCTCTCCTGCTCTGTCTCAGCCCAAGTCCGGCTTCTCCCCAGTCCTTCACCCTGCCAAGCAGTCTGTGCAAGGTGCAGTCTCCCTCACGAATAGGTATTGCAGAGGACTCACATTGTATCAGAGTGGGTCTCAACATGGGATGGAGTATTTAGATACTTTTGTGCCTCCTGGCTAAGAATGTCTTTCTGGCCTTGCCTTGGGCTGTAGCTGCCTTCAGATTTGCAGATTTGAAGCTCAGCTATGGAGCTCCCTTGTGATTATCAGACCTTCCTCACTGCCTTTCTCTCCCCCTGTCGGGACAATCTCCACATTCCTGTTATTTTCTTAGGTAGAAAACTTCAGAGTTTTCTTTATATCACACTCCTTGCTTGTGTTTCTCAATCAAAAAGGTGCATTTAGAGATGACCTGGTTATTGCCTTAAAATTCAGAACAGTAAATCATTCATGGGTTTTTGAGAGCATTTCCCCGCTTTTGACTACACACGTGTTTAATTTATCACATACACACTCGTGTATGTTTCTGACTAACAGGCCCAAAGGATTGAAACAAACAAAAGACGCAGAAAAACATGTCCTGTTTTCCACATTGTGAAAGAGCACCGGGCTCGGTGGCTCAGCTGTAATCCTGCGCTTTGGGAGGTTGAGGTGAGTGAATTGCCTGAGTCTGCGGGTTCGAGACCCGCCTGGGCAACTTGACAAGACCTCATCTCTACAATAAATCAAAAAATCAGCCAGGCATGGTAGCGTGTGCCTGTAATTCCGGCTACTCGGAAGGCTGAGGTAGAAGGATCACCAGAGCCCAGCAGGTCGAGGCTGCCGTGGCCGGGAGCTGCCACTGCACTCCAGTCTGGGCGACAGAGTGAGACTCCAACTAAAAAAAAAAAAGAAAGAGCACCAACAGCCCCAGGTAGGCTGAGGCACTAGTCAGATTAGGCTTGCTGCCCTGTGCCCTGTGGGATTTCTGGTTGTCTGGCCTTACATTACTGGACAACATATGTAGAATGGCTTATGTTAAAGCCAGGTGGCCAGCGGAGCACTGAGAATCTGGAGGGGAAGGCCTGGTCTGCTACATAGGTGACTGTGGTGTGGGCATGGCCTGGTCCCTTGTCTGACTCTGAGCTGTCCCTTGGCTGCAACCCAGACCCTTCCAGGCAAATGGATTCCTGGTGCTCCTGAGCTCTCCTCATGCTTCTTCACTGAGAGAGTTCACCAGGCCTGAGAGACCCAGTATGAAAGGAGGTGGGTCCTTTAACCGAGGCTGCATTCAGCTCATGAACTTGGAAATGTTGAGTCTTTGGGTTTCTGGCCCTGTCCATGTGGGGCATTAAAAATCCACACAAAGATTAAATGAAAGGAGAGTAGCTGAATCTGTGCACAGGCCTTTACATGGCACTTGCCTTGGGTGGTGAGTAGAATTTCAGGATATTTGGAATCACTCTGACCCCAGCTCTTACGTCGGTTGCAAGGCAAGGAGATCTGAGGATGCAGGAGGAGCAATGTCTCTGTGGTGCTCCCTTCCTCCTCTGTATCTGTCTCCTTTCCATCCTGCATCTCTACCCTGCACTGTGCTCAACTCTCTGCCAGCCTGCTTCCTTACCAAAATGCATCTTCTCCTCTCATATCCCCCTGCAGCTTCATGAAGATGACAGCGACTCGGTAATCTCTTCCTCAACACCTGTGCTGTAGAACTTGGACCAGAGAGAAAAACCTAAGCCCTTGTGTTGCTCCCAGAGAAATTGATGCTGTCTGGGTGTGTGTGAATGCAGTGTGTGTATGAATGTAAAAATATGTGTGTGTCCTCGTGGAAGGTGTGTATAAGTATGTGTATGTGAGTAAAAGATGTATATGTGTCTAAGGGTGTGTATATTTATGGAAGGGGTGAGTGTTTGTGTGTATAGATGGGGTGAGGGTTCATGTGTGTATGTAGAGAGTGTGTTGTGTGCAACTGTGTGTGTGTGTGTGTGTGTGTGTGTGTGTGTGTGTGTGTGTGTGTGTGTAGAATCCATATGTAACAAGGGATTGGTGGAGCCAGACCCATTGTAGATTAGTGAATCCATGATTCACCCAAGTGACAGTTTATTACCCAGAACAGCATTGGAGCATTTCAATCTATATCCATAGAAAGTGTGAATGGGGGCATTTGCCCTTTAATAATCTGCCACAGTGGTCAGGCTCTGTGTCAGGTTCTGAGGATGTAGGCACAGGTCATACTGGTTTAGGTTTTCGAGTAATCTAAACTTTATGGATAGGCAGGTGATCTATTTCTACTCACAACATTGTTGACACCAAATGCATGGTTTTTTCTCACCCCAACCAATAATTCTCCAACACCAGCTGGGTGTCCTACAGTTCAATTCAATTCTGAAACTCTCTACACAAAGTTAGCACCAGATTCCACAGGTGAGGGGATCAGCCCCACTAGACTGGGCCCACTTCAGATGCCTGGGCCTTTTATACTTGCAAGTCTTGGGCCTCCTATACTTCTGACTGATGGGTTCTAAACTAGGGGTTCCCAAACTTCATGCTCAGGTTCAGTAACTTTCTAGAATGACTCATAGAACTCAGGAGGAAGATCCTTATTATAAAGAATGAAACTCCTAATAGTCAAATGGAAGAGATTCTCGGGGAAAGGTATGGGGGAACAGACTCAGAGCTTCCATGCTCTTTCTGAATGTGCCATCATCCCGGCACTCCAATGTATTCAACGATATTACGTTCTCTAAATCCCATCATGTAGGATTTCAAGGAGCCTCACCATGCAGGCATGATTGATTGAATCATTGGCTATTGAATATTAAACAAATATCTAGCCTTTCCCTCCTCCACGAATGTTGGAGTGTAGGACTGAAAGTTCCAAGTCTCTAATTATACCTTGGTCTTTCTGATAGTCAGCCTTCATCCTAAAGTTATCTATGGGATCCTAGTCACTATCCATTGTATTAGCATGCAAAAGATATCATCTTAGTTAATTTAGTATTGGTATAAAGAAATACTTGGGACTAGGTTATTGATAAAGAAAAGAGGTTTATATTTAACTCAGAGTTCTGCTGGCTGGAAGGTTCAAAACTGAGCATCTATTGTGGGCCTCAGACTGCTTCCACTTATGGAAGAAGGCACAGAGGAGCAACTATGTTTGGAGATCACATGGCAAGAGAGGAAGCCAGAGAGAGAGCAGGAAGGTGCCAGGCTCTTTTTAATAACAAGCTCTCTCTGAAACTAATGAGAGTGAGAATTCACTTACAAACAAAGGGGCGCATTAATCAATTCATGAGTCATCTGCCCCATGACCAAAAACCTCCCACTAGGCCCCACCTCCTGCCCCTGCAACACCAAACTTTTCATTTCAATATGAGATTTCAAGGGGACACACATTTGAGGGGACAAACTACAGCACATACTCTTAACCCTCTGGTGATTCCAAGGATCTCAGAAGCTCTTGTGTCATTATTGCAGAAGACACTACTCTCACCTTTATCACTCAGGAAATTATAAGTACTTTAGGAGTTGTATGCCAGGAACTTAGGGCAAAGACCAAACCTATATTCTTATTATATCCCAATATCACAGTGGGTTAGAAAGAATCATGATGAGAAAGTGTACATTGATGAAATGATAGTTGATATGTTGTTTATGATTAAAAGGGTCAACAAAATCCCTTTAACTAGTAATTCACATTGCCACACCTGGTTGCAAGGATGCTGGGACATAGAGGGCTTGTTCTCATTGGTTTCAGGACCACAATTTCTATTACTAAGAAAGAGAAAATGGATTGCAGGACAACTGGAAATTTGTGTCACATTTGCCTAAGTGCAAGGATAGCAAATAATCTGCCCTATAATTTTGATTAACCAACAATTTCATTCCCCAAATTGCTGTTGAGAAGAATTTTGAAGTTTTGCAGTGAAAAGATGATGTAATAGATTGGCTGTGTCTAAAATACCTTGAGAGAAGGACATGGAATTGCAGATACTATTTTCTGCTAGCCTCTGCCTCCATTGGTTCTCAACCCTAAGGTGGAACCTAGTATTGGTAGGTTTATTTTAAAAACTTTTTATTGTGGGAAATTTCAAACATATACAAAAGTAGGAAATAACAAAATAATGTTCATCTACACACCATGCAGCTCAACAGTGTCGTTGCCTCTGGTCCCCTATCCATTTTCTCCAACTCCTGGATTATTTTAAAGCATAGTAGCCATATAATTTTATTTGTAGCATTTCAGTGTACATCTCTAAAAAAGACAAGGACTCTGACTTCTCAACTTAAAAACAACACCATCATCACACTCTGCAAATCAACAGAAATTCCTTAGTACCATCAAGTATCCAGTCAGTTTTCAGTTTCCCAGGGCACTGGCAATACTAAAAAACTCCCAGTGACTCTCATGGGCAGCTTGGGTTGACGTCACTGTCTTACTCAGTATATCAAATTATTCACCCCTGAAGTAGCCCAGAGATCCCAAGGAAATAGGAGTTGTGGTAAAGGGAACATCCCAGGTTGACTCAGGTGAGCTAACCCTGTAGTTTTTATTTCTTCCCCTCTGTGTAGTGCCACTTGTGTGACAAGGAATTCATTTGTGCCACCTTTCTCTGGGACCATATCCAGCACAGGTATGCAGTCATGGCAGAAGGCTGTGAGTCCAGATAGCAGTCCAGTGCCCTTCAGAGACTGTGGAAGGTGTTGGGCTGGTATTCAGTGAGTGGGGTGACAGGCACCACCCAAATCTGCCCTCAGAAACTCATTGTTCAGTTGAGGATGGGGTGATCTCACCATCCACCATGGGATCCCACACAACCTGGAAGAGTGTCAGACCACAGGCGGAAGAAAGGGCTGAGAACCAGACAGGGAGATCCCAGTCTTAACTTTGTCCCTATCTGTGATGTTGGTCAATGCTTTCCACACTGTGTCTTAGTGACCTTCATTTTGAAAGGGGCTGTCAGATGGAATGACTTTGAAGGGTTTTTACCTTCCATCCATCTGTGAGTCTGTAATTCCCTGATGATAGTAATGAATAGACTTAATCGGTATAAATGAGCAGTTCATTTCTTTGACTTTTCTTTGTATCTGAGCTATGGTGATTAGTCACTTTTAATCTACCATTTCAATTTACAAATGAGTAGCAAAGCTCTATTTTCTTCCATATAGAGCTTTGCTTACTTTATATATATTTTTGAGGTTCAACAAAAAATCTATTAAAGCATAAATAAAATATAAAAATCTTATTAAATAAAACATCTCCCCCTTTCCATCACTTTAATGTCCTTTTCAAAGAACAAATCAAGTTTTAAAAGTCAGTACCATTTACCTAATGACTTTGCATTTATACATTTCTCATTTTTTTTTTAGTTCTGTTTTGGAGACCACTTAGAAAAAAACAGATATTCCATTTCTTAAATAATTTGTTTTGGATAAAATATGTATTTGATAAAGAATTTAAATAAGAGAAAGTAGGAAAAGGAAAATGAAAACCATAGATAATATCACCAGCAGTAAAAGAAACCATCAAGAGAGCAGGGAGACAGCCCACAGAATGGGAAAAAATATTTGCCAACTGTATATCTGACAAAGGCCTAATATCTAGTACAAGGAACTCAGATGTGCCAAAAGGAAAAAAAACAAAAATCCCCATTAAAAAGTGGGCAAAAGACATGAATAGACACTTCTCAAAAGAAGGTATACAGGCAGCCAACAGACACATGAAAAAGTGCTCAGCTTCACTCATCATCAAAGAAATGCAGATCAAAACTACATTGAGATACCACCTAACCCCAGTAAGAATGGCCATCATTAATAAAACAACAACAGATGCTAGTGAGGATGAGAAGAAAAAGGAACACTTCTACACTGCTGGTGGGAATGCAAACTAGTGCAGCCTCTTTGGAAGACAGTGTGGTGATTGATGAAAGAACAGAAATTGACCTTTCTTATGACCCAGCAATTCCCCTATTGGGAATATACCCAGAGGAACTCAAATCATTTCACAAAAAAGATACCTGCACATATATGAATGTTGCAACCCTATTCACAATAGCAAAAACATGGAACCAACCATGTTGGTTCTATCAAAGCTGCACTGGATTAGAAAAATATGGTGCATATACACAATGGAATATTATGCAGCCATAAAGAAGGACAAACATGGACTTTGCAGCAACTTGGATGTATTTAGAGTCAATCATACTCAGTGACCTATCACAGAAACAAAGAACAGAGTACCCCATATGTTCTCACTCAAAAACAGACCTTGAACAATTATCATAATACTATAAGAAAGGGATTGGCAGTAGTGGGAAACTGCCAGGGAATGAGGGGTAGGATTGGCAATTGAAGGAAACTGCTAGGGGAGGGAGGGGCACACCTCATCATCAAGGGTACCTGCATAATTAACTTTTGTCTACTTAACCCTGAATTGTACCCCACATCTTTAAAATAAGATTAAAAATTAAAAATATATATGTTAGCAGCAGTTAGTATTTCAATGTATCCTCTTATTTTTCTTATGTAAACATATAAGATCACATAGTACAGATTTTGACTTCTGCTAATTTTCACTTAAGACTGTTATACTTTGCAATGTCATTAAATTATCATTGAAAATGTGATTTTTTAATGGCTAAATAGTATTCCATCAAGCTGTTATCATACTTTATTTTACAGTTTCCCCATTGAATATACAGCTAACTCAGTCTCCCTACTATATAACACATGATGATTGATATTCTTTTTTCTAAATTTTAAATGTTTATTATTTTTATTTTTAAATTTTTTCATAGAGATGAGGTCTCGCTCATTTGCCCAGGCTGATCTCAAACTCTTGGTCTCAGAAAGCCTCCTGCCTCAGCATCTCAAGTTGTTGGTATTTCAGTTAGGAGCCACTGTGTCCAGCAGATATTCTTGTACGTAAATCTTTCTGTTTCTTATTGTCTCCTTAATGTAAAGTGCAGGCAGGAGAGAGAAAATGTGTTCTCGAGGTACCTTTTGGGAAATTCATGTTAATGACCTTTCTATTCTGAAGCAGCTGGCTTCCCAGATGCCCAGTTCTCCTATTCGAAACTCACCTTAAATCAGTTTATTATCCAATTAATGTCTACTGCAACGAACCATTGCTTGTTTCTAAAATGTTCACACTAAGAGAAACCATATCTCTTTCCAAGGAAAAGGCTTAGAATTTTAATAGCAGTACCATGTATCCAATAATCATTAAGTATACTTGAAAAAGTAGCAAATGTTTAATTGGTGTCTTTCTCATTAGCACTTAACTTGCCGTGTAGGCATGGTGGCTTACAGAGCAAACTCTGTTTCTAAAATACATACATACATACAAACATACATACATACATACATACTCTTGCTTATCAGTTTATGCTTTAGTTAGGATGTTTAATGATTCATTCTGAATCATTTTTTTAACCTAAAAACTTTAATGAATATGCTTCAACCAGCCTTGCTTAATATATCCCTTTACAATGCATGCTGGCTTTTTTCATTTGAAATTGAAAACTATACACTTAAATGATACCATATTACTAAAAAAAAGTAAGTGTAAACTATGAGTATTACTTTAAATTGCTCTCTGATGTCTTAGAATACATGGATATGCTCTTTGTGTTAATAATTGGTGCTATACTGGGTTCGGTGGCTCAGCCTGTAATTCCACGCCTTTGGGAGGCTGAGGTGAGTGGATTGCCTGAACCCGTGGGTTCAAGACCCACCTGGGCAGCGAGACCTCATCTCTACAATAAATCAAAAAATCAGCCGGGCGTGGTAGCACATGCCTGTAATTCCGGCTACTTGGAAGGCTGAGGCGGAAGGATCGCCAGAGCCCAGCAGGTTGAGACTGCGGTGGCCGGGAGCAGCCACTGCACTCCAGTCTGGGCGACAGAGTGAGACTCCAGCTCAAAAATAAATAAATAAATAATTGGTGTTATTCTGCCTCTATTACTATAGTAGTTTTGCCTTTCCATTTCCAAGTGTCAGTACTGTTGGAATACTGATTGTAAGTGACAATACAAGAACAGCTCACATTTATGGAGCTGTCGTGCCAGGCACTATGCTAAGCACTCTGGACGATCACATTTCACCCTCAAAACAACCCTCTGAGTGAGGCACTATTGTTATCTCCATTTTGCCGTTTGGGGAACAGATGGTCAGGGAGGTTATGTCCTTTTTTTTAGGTCAAAGACAAAGCTGATGTCAGCCCAAGGTGTGACTGAAAAGGCAAGAAACTACTTCCTAGATGTTTTGACATAAATGGGTCACCCTGTCCTTGCATGGACCCCACAGGAAACCAGAGGAAGCAGGAACAGCTCTTAGAAGAACTACAGACCAAGCTAAAGTGGACCCAGGAGAGCTGGAAGGCCAGAGGGGAGCCCAGAGGCAGCGACAACTCCAGGTGGGCATGAACAAGAAATGCCAGGGAGACTAGGGTAATGGACTACCTAGGAAACCCTAATGCACATGACTCCACAGGGGCAACATCCCAGCTGGCTTTTCAGAGTTGGGTGTCAGAGCTAAAATGGTGCTTTACTGGACATGGCAAATGATTTTAAGTAGTCTGGAAGGGAAAACCAATGTTTTTGCCAGACCTATGTGGACAAAGGTAGAGCGCCTGACAGTGCTGACATCGTAACAGTCCAGAAAAGCTCAATTCCTTACGTTCAGATGAAAGGAAAGTGAGTCAGTCGTGGTCATTGTGGTGGTCAGGTGTGTGTGGTGTATGGTGTGGCATATGTGTGTATGTGTGCTGTGGGTGTGAACATAGTGTGGTGTGTGTTATGTGTGTGTGGTGTGTATGCGCTTGTGTGTATAATGTGTGGTATGTGGTCTGGTATGTGGTACATTGTGTAGTAAGTGTGGTGTGTATATATGATGTGTGTATGTGTGGTGTGTAGTATGTTGTGTGGTATATATGTGGTATGTGTGTATATGGTGTGTGTGTGTGTGCTGTATGCAAGGTATGTTGTGCGGTATGTTTATATGTAAGATGTTTAAAACTGTTAGATGCTCCACAGATAGTGTTTTTGTCATCAGCACTCTTAGACCCCTGTAATCTTTCTTTTATTGTAATGCAAATACACATTGCCCACCAAGAATGTCACTTGTGATGAACAGTCACAGCAGTGATTCCCAACCATTCTGAAATTGTTATGCTTGTCTATGGTCAGACCATCCTGAATGCGCCTGATCTCTTCTGAAATTGTTATGCCTGCTCAATATCCCTCCCCATCTTTGCTTATTTTTCAGTTTGCAATAAAAATCAATTAAATTAACTTTGTGTCTCTAGGGAAATTCTCAATGACCCTCATGAAGTTTGGAGATCTCCCCCGCTCAGGTTTTCTCCACTGCAACTGGGAGTTGCTGTTATGTGCTGGGAGAGAATGGTGGACACACTATGGTCACACAGTCGGTGCCTCTGGTCCATCACTGTGAGATGCTAACCAATCTTTTATTTTTCATTTCAGCTCCAGCTCCCAAAAAACAAAAATATGACCACTGGACCCATGCCCCTCTAACACATATGCTTACCAGTTACTCAGTGGGGATGGCAGAAACAAGGCCAAAATCTGCTTTGAGAATGATTTGTAAGTACCAGTGTTTAGAAAGAAAGCATAGCTGTCTACTGCTTCTTCCCTGTTCTCTGAGGTTTATCAAGGAACATGTTCTTGGTTGCAGGCAAAAGACTGAGAGTGTTCAAAGGAAAATGGGAAGGCCATGCTGTATTCACTGGGGCAGGATATTGATTCTAATGGTTGTACATGCCCCGTGGTAAACTGTTTTACAGTTTCATTCAACTGCAGTTGGAACAAAGCTTAGTGCTATATTTTGTGCTTTACTTTGACTAAGTAAAGAATATGCCATTCAGAGTCATGGGACACCAACATTCAACTGACATAGTTTTTTCAGTTTTGTTTTATGATCCTCACCCTGATGGATTAAGCAGGTGTGGTTTTTCTCTGTACCCTACACCTCATACTTCTTCAATATTCTGGGAAAATGAGCATAGAATTGGTATTATTTCTTTTTATATGTTTGATGTAATTTTCCAACGAAGCTATCTGGGCATGGAGGGTTTGGGGTGATATTTTTAACTACAAATTCTATGTATCTCATAAGTATAGGGCTATTCAGGTCATCTGCTTCTTCTTGAGCGAGCCCCAGTATTGTTTCAGTGCCTCTTTGATTTATAGTACAACCAAGCTCACCATAGTCTTTGTTTGTTCAGACCTGAAATCAGTCATTTCTCTAAAGGGATAGTTCGCTCAATGGGACATGACATTGAGAGACAAATCTGGACAATTTGTATGCTCATAGCCCCCAGGATGAAATCATTCCTAAGCACTTTGAGTGGTCAGAGCCAAGAAGTGCATTTTTTTCTAAATCACGAATTGACATTAGAATTTCCTATTCAGATGTAAGACCTCAGGGTTTTTTCCTCCTTAAATTGATTTTACACTTTTTTACACTTTAGCTCTTTTCTCCTTACACTGAAATCTTGGTTCCTGGTAGCATTAATGAAATTGCAACACCATTACTGCTAACAATACAACTACTGAATGAAGTTTGAAATTTTTTTGCAGTCCTTTTTATCTTTGAAAATATTCCATTAAGGTTATACGGTTAGAATATTATGACTGTATTTGTCAGGATTCTCCGGAAAGACAAAAGGAGATACAGAGAGAGAGAGACACACAGAGATACACACACACACACACACACACACACACACACAGAAAGAGGGGAAATTAGAGAAAGAGGGAAGTGGATTTATTAGGAAAACTGGCAGAGGGTGACAAGTGCCACCACAGGTTATCTGCAAATTGGAGACCCTAGAATGCTGGTAGTGTGGCTCAGTTCAAATCCAAAAACCTCAAAACCAGAGAAGCTGACAGTGTAACTCTCAGTCAGAGACTGAAGGCCTGAGACCCCAAGGTGCTATTGGTGTAAGTATTGGAAGCCAGAGGCCAAGAGCCTGGAGTTCTGATGTCCAAGGGTAGTACAAGAAATCTATCTCAGCTCTAAGAGAGAGAGAGGGAAAAGGGAACTGAAATTGTCCTTTTAGAAGGAACCCACCCACTCCCACAGAAGCAAACCTACTCCTGCAATAATGATACTAAACCCATTCATAAGGGCAGAACCCTCATGGCCTAATCACCTCTTAAAGGTCCCACCTCTTAATACACTTATAATGGCAATTAAATTTGGACATGAGTTTAGGAGTTGACAAACATTCAATTCATGGCAATGACCAGAGTCATATAAAATAGTTATTTTCCCCATTATTATGTTGCAGTTGGATTAATTTCAGTTTACTTTCAATTTTAAGGTCTTTCTGTTTTTCTTTATATTTAATTTAGTTTTTGAATATGTAATGCATTTACATGGTTCAGACAACATCATGTGTCCTCACATGAGATACTCACAGAAATCTTCCCTTCCCTCTACTTTTTCTCCCCACCTCTGTTCCCATTTCCATTAATTTTTTATTAGTTTTTAATGTATTCCTTCAGTATTTTAATGGCAAAATAGTTATATATGTATATATATTAATAATACATACTTATGTGTGTGTCTTATATACATTTATATATGCATGAATTTGTGTGAGTATATATGCATATGTGTATATACTCATTCGAGAGGGGACCTGAAAAAAACTGGAATTATCTTTTGGAGGGCAGACCCCTTGTAGTACACTCAAAATTTGTTCCTCCAGATCAAATAGTCAACCAAAAGTTTTTATCTGAAAGTTTTGAGAAGGTTGTGTCACGATTTGTGGAAGAAATGTCCAAAGTTGTGGAAAACAGGTGACTGGTTCTCCCACCATGACAACGTACCTGCTCACACTGAACTGAGTGTTCAGCAGTTTTTGACCAAAAGTTTCATGACCCTCGTGCCCTACCCTCCCTATTCACCCAGTCTCATCTGGAAAGTTTTTTTGTTTGTTTTTCTCCCCAATGAAAAAAGTCCTTAAAGGGAAATGTTTTGCCGATGTGGAATAGGTGAAACAAAAAACAGCAGAAGCACTAAAAGACATCCATATTGATGGGTTCAGAAACTGTTTTGAACAGTGAAAAAAGTGTCTCAATAGAAATATTGCATCAAATAGAGAGTATTTTGAGGATGACTGAAGTTTAACATGTAAGAATAAATACACGATTTTTTAAAAATAAAGTATTGGGTTGTTGGGGTCCCCCTCACACACATACATATATACACACCTATACACACCCACATATCCTTTCTTACATAAAAGGTAACAAACTCTATACACAGTTTTGCTTTTGTTAAACTGAGTTTAGCCCAAAGCTGTCTCCTTGCATATTTGGGGTTGACCAAGAGGTTTCTCTGTACCCTTTCACATGGTGAACTGTAGCTGCAACAGGCTGTAACCCACTCTCGTGCCAATCATTTAGTTGGCCAAAAGTTGCCAACTATTCAAACCAGATTCAAATAAGGACAATACTGAGCTGTAACCAATATGACTGTGTCTGTCCCTCACTTCTGTTTGTCATTTTCCTTTGGTTTTTTTGGGGGGGGGTCCATAAATCTTCTTTTACCATGTGGTTGCACTGGAGTTTCTGTGAGTCTACTCTGTTTCAGCAGGCTGCCTGATTCACAAATTGTCTTTGCTCAGTTAAACTCTGTTAAAATCAATTTGTCTTAAGTTTTTTTTTTCTTTTGACACTTTCTTCACTTAACAGTGTAATAGCAATTACTGCATATCAGTTCATGAAGCTTTTACTCATTGATTTTTATTGGTCTATGGTATTCCATAGATGGATATATCCTAGTTTATTTAACTAGTTCTGCACTGATAGATATGTTTGAAATTTTGAAATCTTTTGGTATTACAGATAACACTGCAGTTAATAACCTTGTGAATTTTTTTTTTTTTTGAGTTGGAGTCTCTGTTGCCCAGGCTGGAGTGCAGTGGTATGCTCATGGCTATTGCAGCCTTGATCTGCTGGCTCAGATAATCCGTCCACCTCAGCCTCCCAAGTAGCTGGAACTACAGGAACATGCCACCATGCCCAGCTAATTTTTTATTTATTGTAGTGACAAGGTCTCACCAAGTTGTTCAGGCTGGTCTCAAATCTCTGAGCTCAGGCAATCCTCTCACCTCTGCCTCCCAAAATGCTGGGATTTTATAGGCGTAAGCCACTGTGCCTGGAAATTATAGTTTATTTTAATTATAATAAGGTGAAAACTTGTGTAATCGGTTAAGAAACAGACTAGCAGTTAACAAGCCCTCTGTGTACCCCTTCCCAAATGTACCCCCTCATTCCTTACCACCCAGTGGTGACCTCTGCTTTCATAGTGGTCATTTTCTTCCTTTTCTTGATAGTTTTACTACCTAAGCACGCATTACAAAACACTGCTGTTTAATTTTGTCTGTTTTGAACTTTAAATAGAATCATAAACCACACACTCTTTTGTGTCTCACTTTTTTGCTCAAAATTATAAATTGTGAGATTTATCTTTGATGTTGAATGTAGTAGCTATTGCTCATGAATTTGCATTGCTGTGTGATATTTTATTGCACGAATATACTGCAATTTATTTATCCATTCTACTGTTGAATGATATTTGGGTCATTCCCAGTTTGGTGTTATTATGAATCGTGATACTGTGAATATCGTTGTTTTTGTCTCATTGAGAGAGGAACTAGCTAGAGAAAAGCTAGGCAGACAGATAAGGTGGGTCCCCCAATAATAATGTAGTGAATTTCCAGCAGACCTCTAGGGCTGATACACCCAAGTTGGTAAATAAGCTTCCTAAAAGCCTCTCAAGCTAGAGCTTAAGTACTCACTGCTGGGTTAGAAAAACAACCAATCAGCTCACTGTCAAGTGCTGACCAATCAGCTCACCATTAGTACTTACCAATCAGCATAGCTAGTGATGACCAATCAGCTCACAGCTAGTGCTAGCCAATCGACTGAGTCTTAGGGCTATATAAGCACCAGGTTGCAGCGCCAAATAGGCAAACTCCCGGTGTCCCCCGCTCAGTGTGGGAGCGCTTCTGTCCTCTCAATAAGTCATTCTTTCTCAACTTTCTGGCTATCCATATCTCTCATTCCTCATTGTCAGAACCAAAGAGCTGTACAGCCTGGAGGCTGGCTTGCCAGCTGACAGAGCTGACTGAACTGGAAGAGCTGCTGGCAGATGAAACTCCAAAGCTCAGACACTTCTGGAGATGCAACATTCTCAGAGCTTAGCTCGCCAGCCCATTAGAGCGAACATTCTTGGGGCCAACCTTGCCGGCCTATTGAGCTGACCCTCTCCGGGACTCTTATGGCCGACCCATTGAACTGACACTCTCCAAGCCTGGGCTGATCTGAAAAATCTGTATCATCATGTACAGACATTTCTGCTGAACATTGGAGGTTTCTTGGTGGAGGGTATCCCACAGCTAGCCTCAAATTTGGTGATACTCTAGTAGGACTCATAAGGCTCAATAGCAGGTTATACTAATGACAAGATTTATTACAGCAAAAGATACAGAGCAAAAGCCGCTGTATGGTCTGATGGTGGTGAATTTTTGTAATTTGTTTCTCTGAAATATTGTTATTTTTATCTTCATTCCAGGAGGATATTTCTGCAGGCCATGTCAGCCATTATTTTCTTTCAGTACATTCAAAGTACTATTCCACTGTCCTCTGCCTTCCATTTTTTTCTTTTGAGAAGTCAGCTGAAATCTAATTGTTGCTACCGTGAAAGTAACTGTCTATTTCCCCCTCCGATTTTCTTTCAGAGTTTTTCCTTGCATTTGTTGTCCTGCAGTTGTACCCTGATGTGTCTTTTGTTTATGTATCTTCTCTGGGGACTTGGGGGCTTCTTAAATATGTATGTATTGAAGTCCTTAATCAAATTTAACAAATTCTCTGCTATTATGTCGTCTGTCCCATTCTCCTCTTCTTCTGAGATTCTTAACAAATATATGTTAGTCCTTATTATTACTATGTTCTCCATAGCCTGCAGTCTATTTTGTATGTTCCATCTTTTTATCTCTCTGTCCTTTATTTGGGTGAGCAGAACTGTTTTCCAGTTCACTAATTCTCTCTTCCACTATGCTTAACCTGCTATTAAACCCATCCAATGATTACTGACTTTAGGTCATTATGTTATTTTAGTTTTAGCTTTAAAACTTCATTTTTGTTCTTTTTCAAATCACATGTCAATTTTTATAATTTTCAGTTCTGAAGTTTTCAGTATTATCAATCATTTTGTTTAATATATTAAGTACAGTTATTTTAAAGTCTGAGTTGGATAACTACCATTGGGAGCCCCTGTGAGTCTATCACTATTCTCTGTTGTTTTCTGCCAATTCCATTGGTTCTCGTTTATGTTAGCTTCTTTCCTCATGTGCCAGGTTACATTTGAGAGTGTGCCAAACAATACATTTGAAAATTTGTTTTTTAAAAACATTGAGACATAGGATAATATTTTTTCTTCTGAGGATTTTTCTTTGCTTCTGCCAGGGATCTGGAAACCTTACTATAACAGGAAAACCTGAATACATTTTAGACATTGAGAGTTTCTAGGCTGCTCAGTTGACTTAAAACTGGGCTGAAAAATATACAAGTTATGATTTACTTCTGGTTCACTCTGACTTTTAGAATTCAATCTTTTGTGACCCTAACCCAAATACTATGGCCCCACTTTAGCTTCCAACTCTGTCCCCCTGGCCTCACCTCATTGTCAAAAGTGTTGGTCACTTCCGTAGGCACCTTTTCTGGAGTCAGCAAATTCTCCTTGGTTAAAAGCAGCTTTAATTGCTGACCCACCACCTTGAAATTTAGTCTTCTCCCACATCTTGGCTTGGGAAGTTCCTTAATACCTTATTTGGTCTCAATATATTCAACCAGATCTTTAAAAGAAATGTGTCATGTTTTCTTCTTTTCCATATAGGAGAGTGGGTTCAGCTTTCCAATTTTCCAGTATCAGAAACAGAAGTTTCTTTTTGCTTCTTTTCAAGTTTTTATAGAATACTCTCTAAAATAGTTTAAAAGCTCAGAAGACTAATAGAGGAGTTTAGGTGCACATGTCAAGAGCAGAATATTAAGTGTCATATTCATTACTCCAAAGTATGGAAAAAGAGGAAAGCTTCCAATGTCCACATGAAGTGAACATGTCATTGATTCTAAAACCTGACAAAGAGTACATGCACACATACACATAAACACAACACAGCTTCTGTGATCTTCAGGAATAACTACCATCTCCTGGAAAGTCACTTGGTTATCCTGGTTTTCAAGCATAATTCCCCTGAATTTGACATTTCATATTCTCTATTACAAAAAGTAAAAATTAAGTGACATAGGTATTTATTTCAAGAGATAAACTGGATTAAAGTTTGTGGTTGGATGAAAGTATCACCAAGACTCAAGTGAAGCCATCACTCCACTAAGAGGGAGAAGGAGGTATAGGAGTTGATGCTACCAGACTTGGACTGGGTTCTCTTACTGACCCATCTCTCAATGCTTCATACCTGTAGGGAAAAATGAAAGCTCAAGAAGTGGTTGAGGATTCAGTGAAAGGAGATTTGTAAGGAGGCTGAGCTAATAAATATCAGTCTTTTTTCTCCCTAACCATTTGTCTAAATTAGAAGATTAAATGCAGTTTCCACGTGCCCTGGGGAACTGAGTCCATAAGAACTAGGGATAGATGTGTGTGGCTCAAGAATGGGGTGATGTTGTAAGGGTCTGTACCAAGGTCAGCATAGATCTGCAAGGAAATGGTAAGCAATGGTAGATGAGACAGAAATTCTATCAAGCAAAGACTTCACAAAGCAGAAGGGCCACTCATTTCTTGTTGTTTTGTCTTATTTACTTTGGATTTTAGACATGCGGGGGACAAGTGAAGGTTTGTTTTATTACAAAAGTAGCCTGCGCACAGGTGAAGTTTGGGCTTCTAGCTGGCCCTCTCTCCCCTTGGTAGTGGACCAGGTACCCTTTGTGTTGCCATGTCCCACCTCCCTCCTCCACCTACCTCCTCCTCCCTCCCTCCTCTAGCAGCGTCCATCAACTGCTGATCCCTTCCTTGTGCTAATGTAACTAGTGTTCAGGGCCCACCTGTGAGTGAGAGCATGCAGTATTCAGTTCTTTGTTTTTGTAATAGTTCACTTAGTATGATGGTCTCCAGTTGCATCCAAGTATATATATAGTATAGCATTTCATCGTGTGTCTGTACGGTTTTTTTTTTATCCAGTCCACTTTCGATGGGTATCAAAAAGTTCCTTGAGTAGCACTTAGTTACATTTCAGGTTCATAGGAGAAAAGTCTGGAAATGTTGCCAGAGGAATAAATATTGCCGTTGACAACTGTAAGTTATTAAATGTTTTCCTTAAAACTTCTCTAAAAGCTCTATGATTAAATTTGCAAAGATACTTTGAATTTTCAAGACTTTTGCACCTGAGCTAGTCTAAGTTTATATTTTAATGCATTTCTAAATTATACATATTCAATTATTTTTACAAGTCTCACTTTTCAGATTTTTATAGCTCCAACAACAACAACAAAACAACTGAAAACCAAATATAATCAGACTTTATAGAAAAAGAAAGAGGAAGGCGAAAGGCAGAGTTAAAACCAGATGAGCAGGCCAAGGAGGCTGAGCCCGTGGCCTTAGCTTAAGCCTCGCATTTGCTATAAGATTCCTGGTGGCTAAAAAGTGGGTGACACCACAGGCCAATTTACAATCTAAGTGATAAAAGCCATTAGAGTCTCAGGGGAAACAAAACATGACCTTCCTAGAAAAAACCTGTCACGATTGCCACCGAGGGCCATAGGCAATAAGAACCATGGCAGCTTTAGGAAAAGGATATCATACAGCATCCCTGTGAGTGAGCAGATGCCATGGTCCAGTCTGGTGTTTCTGTGGAAGGAGGTGAATGGGCTTGGCTGTGCTGAGGGGGGAGTTCTGCTGCATCTGAGGGATAAGGTGGATGGGCTTCCTCTGAGAGGGGCCTTGGCTGAGAGGAGGCTCTGTTGTGTCTGTGAAAGAGATGGGTGGGCCAGGGCTGGGAGGGGAACTTTGGTAGTTCTGTGGTATGAGGTGGGTGGGCCAGGTCTGAGCTGAGGGGAGTACTCTGAAATGTCTGTGGGGTGAAGTGGGTGGGCCTGGGCTGGGTTAAGGGGGGAGCTGCAGTCTGTCTGTGAGATGTGGTGGGTGGGCCTAAACTGAGCTGAGGAGGCTCTGTTGTGTCTGTGAAAGAGATGGGTGGGCCAGGGCTGGGAGGGGAACTTTGGTAGTTCTGTGGGATTCGAGGGGTGGACCTGGACTGAGGGCAGGACTCTAGTGTGCTATGGGATGAGGTGGGTAGGCCTGGGCTGAGGGGGGAGCTCTGGTGTGTCTGTGGGATGAGGGGGGTGGGGCTGGGCTGAGAGGGGAGTTCTAGTGTGCTGTAGGTTGAAGTGGGTGGGTCTGGGCTGAGATAGGAGGTCTGTTGTGTCTGTGGGATTAGGTAGGTGGGCTGGGCTGAGGTGGAAGCGATGGTGTATCTGTGGGATGTGGTGGGTAAACCTGAGTTGAGCTGAGGGCAGCTCTGGTGCGTCTGTGGGATGCTATGGATGGGCCTGGGTTTAGGGACAAGCTCTAGTGTTTCTATGGGATGCTGTGGGTGGGCCTGAGCTGAGGGGAAGCCCTGGTGTGTCTGTGCGATGAGGTGGGTGGGCCTAGGCTGAGAGGGGAGCTCTGGTGTCTCTGCGATATGGTGGGTGGGTCTGGGCTGAGAGGGGAGCTCTGGTGTGTCTGTAGAATGAGGTGGGTGGGCCTGGACTGAGCTGAGGTTAGAGCTCTGGTGTGTCAGTGAGATGAGGTGAGTAAGCTGAGACTGAGGAGGGAGTTCTGGTGTGTGTGTGCAATGAGGTGGGTGAACCTAGGCTGAGTGGGAACTCTAGTGTGTCTGTGGGATGAGATGGGTGGGCCTGAGCTGGAGGCAGTGCTGGTTTGTCTGGACTGAGGTTGGTGGGCCTGGACTGTGGGGGGATCGCTGATGTGTCTTTGGGATAAGGCTAGTGGGTCTGGGCTAATGGAAGAGCTCTGGTGAGTCTGTGGGATGGGGTGGGTTGGCCTAGGCTGAGGTGGGAGGTGTGATGTGTCTGTATGATGAAATGGGTGGGCCTGGGCTGACAGGGGAGCTCTAGTGTGTCTGTGGGATGAGGTGGGTGGGTGTGGGCTGAACAGGGAACTCTGGGGGATGCTGTGGATGGGCCTAGGCTGAGGGGGAAGCTCTAGCAAGGCTGTGGAATGAGTTGGGTGGGCCTGGGCTGAGAGGGGAGGTCTGTTATGCCTGTGGAATGAAGTAAGTGGTAGTGGGCTGACGAGGGAGCTCTGGTGTGTCAGTGCAATGTGGTGGGTGAGCCTGGACTAAGGGTGGAAGCTCTGGTGTGTCTGTGGGATGAGGTGGATGGGTCTGGACTGAGCTGAGGGGAGTTCAGGTATGTCTGTGGGATTAGAGGGGTAGACCTGGGCTGAGGGGGAGTTGTGGTTTTTCTGTGAGATGAAGTGGGTGGGCTTGGGCTGAAGGGGAAGCTCTGTTGTGTCTGTGGGTTATGGTGGGTGGGACTGATTGAGCTGAGGAGAGTTCTGGTGTGTCTGTGAGATGCTAAGGGTGAGCCTGGGTTTAGGGGTGAACTCAAGCTTGTCTGTGGAATTCTGTGGGTGGGTCTGAGCTGAGGGAGAAGCTCCAGTGTGTCTGTGCAATGAGGTGGGTGGGCATGGGCTAAGGGAAAGCTCTAGTAAACTGTGGTATGAACTGGGTGGACCTGGGCTGAGGAGCATACTCTGGTGTGTCTGTGGGGTGCTGTGAGTAGACCTGGATTGAAGAAGAGGTCTGTTGTGTCTGTGGAATGAGGTAGGTAGTAGTAGACTGAGAGCAGAGCTCAGGTGTGTGTGTGGGATGTGGTTGGTGGGTTTGAGCTAAGGGAAGAAGCTCTAGTGTGTCTGTGGGATGAGGTAGGTGGGACTGGGCTGAGGGGAGGAGCTCTGGTGTGTTTGTGGGATGAGGTGGGTGGGTAGGTGGGACTGGGCTGAGGGTTAAGCTCTGGTGTGTCTGTTGGATGAGGCGAGTGGGCCTGGACTGAGCTCTGGTGTGACTGTGGGATAAAATGGGTGGGCTGGGCTTAGGGGGAGCTATGGTATATCTGTGGGATGTGTTGTGTGGGCCTGGGCTAAGCTGAGGGTGGAGCCCTGGGGTGTCTGTGTGATGAGGTATGGGGGCTTGTGCTGAGGGTGGAGCTCAAGTGTGTTTCTGTGGTGAGGTGAAATGCACCTGGGCTGGGAAGTGAGCTCTAGTGTGATGTAGGAAGAGGTGGGTGGGCTTGGGCTTACTGGGGAGCTCTAGTGTGCTGTGGGATGAGGTGGGTGAGCCTAGGATGAAAGGAGAACTCTGGTATGTCTGTGGAATGCAAGGGGTGGGCCTGAGCTTAAGGGGGAGCTCTGGTGTGCCTTTGGGATGAGATGAGTGGGTCTAGGCTGATGGGTAAGCTCTGGTTTGTGTCTGTGGGGTGAGCCCGAGCTGAGGCGGGAGCTCTGGTATGTCTCTATGATGCGGTGGCTGAGGGGAGAGCTCTGTTGTGCCTGTGGGATGAGGTAGGTGGGCCTGGGCTGCGGGGGGGGGGAAGCTCTAGTGTGTTTGTGCGGTAAGATTTGTGACCTGAGCTGAGGGAGGAGCTCTGGTGTGTCTATACGATGAGGAGGGTAGGCCTGGGCTGAAGGGGAACACTAGTGTGTCTGTGAGATGAAGTGGGTGTGCCTGAGCTGATGTGTCTGTGCGATGAGATTAGTGAGCCTGGGCTGTCGGGGGAGTTCTGGTGTGTCTGTGGGTTGAGGTGAGTGGGCCTGGGCTGAGGATCGAGCCCTGGTGTGTCTGTGTTTGAGGTGGGTAGGCCTGGGTTTTGGTGGAGCTCTGGTGTCTCTGTGGGATGAGGTGGATGGGCCTGGCCTGCGCTGAGGAGAGAGCGCTGGTGTGTGTGTGGGATGAAGTGAGTGGGCATGGCCTGAGGGCGGAGCTCTGGTGTGTTTGTGCGATGAGGTTGGTGGACCAGGGCTGAGCAGAGAGCTGTAGTGTGCTGTGAGATGAGATGGGTAGGCCTGAGCTGATGTGTCTGTGCGATGAGATTAGTGAGCCTGGGATGAGGGGCGAGCTCTAGTGTGTCTATGGGATTAGGTGGGTTGTCCTGGGTTGATGAGGGAACTCTGGTGTGTCTGTGGAATGCAATCTGTGGGCTTAGACTGAGCTGAGGGTAGAGTTCTGGTGTGTCTGTGGGATGAGGTAGGTTGTTTGGGGCTGAGGAAAGAGCACTGGTGTGTCTGTGAAATTAGGTGGGTGGCCCTGGGCTGAGGGGGGAGCTCTGGTATGTCTGTGGGATGAGATTAGTGGGCCTGAGTAATGGGGGGGGAGCTCTGGTGTGTCTATGCAGTGAGGTGGGTGGGTCTGGGCTGAGCGGGAACTCTCGTGTGTCTGTGGAATTACATAGGTAAGCCTGGGCTGATGGTGGAGCTCTAGTGTTTGTATAATGAGGTGGGTCAGCCTGGGTTTGGGGGCCAGCTCTGTTATATCTTTCAGATGACGTGAGTTGGCCTGGGCTGAGGGGGGAGCTCTGGTGTGTCTGTGGGATGAGATGTTTGTGCCTGGGCTGACAGGTGAGCTCTGATGTGTTTGTCAGATGAGGTGAGTGGGCTTTGGCTGAGGAGGGTGCTCTGGTGTGGCTGTGGGATGCTGTGGGTTGGCCTGGGCTGAGAGCAGAACTCTGGTGTGTCTTAGGATGATATGGATGGGCCTGGACTGAGTGGGGAGCTCTAGGATGTCTATGTAATGAGGTGGGTGGACCTGGGCTGAGGGGGTAGCTCTGGTGTGTCTGTGGGATCAGGTGAGTGGATCTCTAGTGTCTGTGGGATGAGGAGGTTGGTCCTGGGCTGAGGGTGGAGCTCTGGTGTGTCTTTGGGATGAGGTGGGTAGGCCTGGGCTGATGCGTGGCTCTGGTGTATCTGGGGTCAGATAGGTGGGCTTGGGCTGAGGGCGGAGGGCTGGTGTGTATGTGATATGTGGTAGGTGGGTCTCGGCTAAAGGGAGTGATCTTGTGTGTTTGTGGGATGAAGTGCGTGGTCCTGGGCTGGGCTGATGGAGGATCTGTCTGTGGGTTGTGGTGTGTGGCTCTGGGCTTGCTGAGGGGAGCTCTGATGTGTCTGTGGTGTGCACTTGGTGGGCTTGGTCTGGGGTGGGAGCTCTGGTGTGTCTGTGCAATGAAGTGAGTGGGCTTGGACTAATGAGAGAGCTCTGGTAGTCTGTGGGTTGAGGCAGGTTGGTCTGGGCTGATTGGGAGTTCTGGTGTGTCTTTGGGAAGTGGTTAGTGGACCTGGGATGAGCTGAGGGGGGAACTCGAATGTTACTGTTGGATCAGGTGGGTGGACCTGGGTTGCAGGGGAGGCTTGCTCTGGTGTTTCTTTCAGAAGAGGCTGATCGGGGAGGTAAGAGCGTTAGATTAATTGTAACCCAAAGCATCCTAGAACAGTTTCCAGGCACTGTCTTCCTTACCTGATGGTAGTGACACTTCTCAAGTGATGACATCCCTGTCACTGCTGGCTGGGTCATCTATGGTGTTTCCTGGAGAGAGACATGGAATAAATATGCCATACCCTGGGCTGTGGTGCCACAGATGTGCCCTGGGTTCCTTGGACTATCTAGTAAAATGCTTCTTTTATTTTCAGATGTAACTGGGAGTGTGACAGCAATCCAATATTTTGACATGTATTAAGGGGGTAAGAAAACTGTTCCTGTTAACATTCAGATTAATTTTAAACATAAAATTAAGATTAAAAAAACACAAAAATGTCAACCATATTTATTTTGTCTACTAAAACAAAAATGCCCACAGTTCTCCTCAGTGTTCTAGAATGGTCTTCTATAAATCCTGCTAGGCTCTAATTGAATTCATATAATAAAGTTAGAAGGCATTATCTAGAAGAGTTTTTTCTTCTATTTTACTTTTCCTCAGTATTTCTCGTTTATGCTTAAATGGGATAAAAAGAAAGAATAAAAACCTTCTGTTAAAAAAAAGTTTATGTAAAATAATGTAACCAACATCCAGCCCTGACTGCCATCAGCCCTTAAAAGCTGTCATAATTACTTCTGGTGGCTCATGGTGCCCTGCTAGGCCTAAGGCAAGCTTTCCCAGAACCCACATGTGCCATCTCCTTCCATGGTCTCTCTTCACTGAGACATGGATCTTGACTGCAGTTTTTCACCAGGATATACCAGCTTCACCTGTTTTTGAGCTGGCATTTTACTCTGTCACCCAAGTTGGAGGGCAGTGGCATGCTCATGGCTCACCACAGCCTCAGCCTTCTAAGTAGCTGGGACCACAGGTGCACACCACCATGCCCAGCTAATTTTTTTATGTTTTGTAAAGACGAGGTCTTGCTGTGTTGTCCAGGCTGGTCTTGAACTCCTGGGCCCGAGCAATCTTTCCACCTCAGCCTCCCAAAGTACTGGTGGCATGAGCCACTGTGCCTGGCCAAGCTTCTCCTATTTTTTTTTAAACTAAGAGTTGTTACAACAAGTCTTTGTCAAGATGATGGAGAAGAGGAAGAGGAAATGCCTCCATCCCCCATGAGAACTGTGCAGTTGTGCTCTGCAGTTATCCTAAGCCAGACCTGACAACAATGCCACATTGCTGAGTACTAGAGTTTGAGATTTACTATTTTCTTCCTATAAGGCACTGATAAGTCTCTTAGCACACACTTGGCCATGTTGGGCTTGGTCTGCATTTCTTGTATTGAAGCCCTGTGGCATCTCTGTCTCGCACACGTCAGAGTATTCTAGGATAGTCATGCCTTGGGCCTGGCTTTTTGTCGTGATTGCAGAGAATGTTGCTGTGCTTCAGGGTGAGAGTCTGGCTAATGGAATCTCTGCCATCTGATTCTTGCCACATTGAGCTCCTGTTACCTCGTTTATTGTTCAGGGAAATCTCCTGTTGCCTCATTTATTGGTCAGGGAAAGCTCCTTGATTGCTTCTCACTGTAACCCTGAACAACCGTTGCATGCCTCCTGTTAGTCCTCTTCCTTCTGTGCCATGCCACTCTCCTCAGATGGTCCCCACAGAGCCCCAGCACACATTTTCCCATAAAGACCTAGTGCACCACCTGCAGGGTTCTAGGAAGCCCAGGATTCAGAGCAGACGCAGCAGTAAGCGAGAAAGAGGCCAGGCATCTGGGGCAGAGTCTCCACTAACAGCATAGATCCTAAAACTGACTTGCACTGACCCAAGAGATAACTCTGGACCCATGACAAAATCCATTCAGAATGCTCCTCTGAAATTCCTGCTCTTCATGGTAACCCATGCCAATGGCAGCAGCAGGTGAGTGCCTGCAGGTTTGTCATGGTGCTGGGCAGGAGAAGGCAGGACAGGAAGTGCCAGTAACATCCTCTGGGCATAGCAGAGAGTCCAGGAGCAAGTAAGGGGCTTTTGTTAAGGAAAAAGAATAAAAGATCATGACAAACCTAAAAATTGTGTTGTATTTCTAAAAAATAAAATCACTAATGAGTGGAGCACATACGTACTAGAACCAAGGAATATTTTTGGAAGCAAGACAAAGTTACAGCTGACCATAATTAGGGTAGAAAAGCTAGCCTCCAGCCAGTAAGGCTAAACCCAGGATAGTATCTACAGAAATATGGAAGGAAATTGAGGTAATGCCTTTATGGAAGGAGGAAAAGAAGGATTGAGAAATACAAACAACCAAGACTTGACTAGAAGTAGATTTAGCTCAGTGCCAACTAAGTAAATGTGTGTCTCTGCTGTTGAATTTCTAAGAACTTTCAAAGTGCTTATTTGCATTGTGAATTTCCCAGATGGGGCTACTGATGACAGCATTTCCCAAACTTATCTGACCTCAGATTCCTTTTTTCATGGATAATCTTACCAAATTGAAATTCCCAGGAAAACACTTTAAAAGCTTTGAGTTAACTCATTTTGGAAAATCTAAAATTGTTTTTTCTTTTCCTATCTGCCCTCCTTCCCTTGCTTATCCTGAATAGCACTGTTTGTAGTGGTAGTATTGTTTTACATTCTTTTTTTTTAAAATAAGAAAAAGGGAGCAAGGGGTGGGGGGGAGGCAGAATTGGCAGTAGTGAGAATCTGTGGCGGGGGGAAGTCCACAGTGCACCACACCTCATCAAGAGTACCTGCATAATGAACATTTGTATACCTATCCCTGAATTGTGCCCCACATCTTTAAAATTAAAAAAGTAAAAAAAAAAAAAGAAAAGAAAAAGAAAATAGTAATAGTAATTGACAGGGCCAATCTGCAGAATCTTGTGACCCATATTTTATGGTTCTTAGATTAAAATCCAACTTTTAAAAATTAAAAAAAAGGGGGAGAGCAGTTTTAGCATTTGTTTTCGTCTTCTATCCACCTTATTTTGTTATCAGTAAACAAGAGGTACAACAAGGTTTAAAATTATGTTGGCTGAGTATGAGGATGTGACTGAACTCCAACACACTGGGGCTTTTCAGAATTTAGTTAAAATTCTGGGCCCCAAATTGAGGTTCAAAAAGGTTCTGGATGTTATGTGGTTAACTAGAAATTTGATATCCTAAAACAGCTTGTGTCTTTTAGTTGCCACCATGTGCCTAGAAAGAGATGTGTTGCTGTAGAAACCTCTGTCCAAGAACGCACAGCATAAGACATCCAGAGCAGTGCTTCCCTGCCCTCGGAGTTCCCACAGGATGCTCACACACTTTCTCCTGTACTCTATAGACTGAAGGTCAATGCCAAGAACACCATAGAAACACTTGGAAGTAAAGAAATCAGGAACATGCATTTCAAGTCAAGCTGAGTATTTCTTGCAGCAAAAGGTTTCAAACTCCCGGAATTGAGAGAGAAACTGTGAGTGGTTTTAAAATGTACCTTCTCACCACCAGTGACTGTAGTCCATGAAATGACATAAAAAGATAGCCAGTAGGTTATAACTTCCTGTCTCCAAACATAAGATGTTTGTCAACCTTTCTCATTAGACCAGTATTAGATCTTGATGGAAGTTTCTAACTTTTCCAATCTCTTTTAGAGTAGAACATTCTGAATGGGCCATTGGTATTAGTTTTCCATCAGGCTGCAGTCAATATGGCCTACCCATGTCTCTCTTTTCTTGGGCAGATGTTTACCTCCCCAAGCTCCTGAAGATCAATGCCAAGGACACCATAGAAGCTCTTAGAAATAAAGAAATCGAGAACATGCAGTTCAGGTTGAGCAGGGGACAGTAGAGTACTCACCTCTTAGGGTGGCTTAGGGTATTTAACTGAGATGGTGCCTGTGAGGCACGCATAAGGGCAAGCACCACACACACAAATACTCCACAGATGTCAGTTTCACTGTTGTTGTGGTAGTAACTTGTTGCATGATTGATTCTAAATCCCTCCCTGTGGTCTTTTATTTATTTATTTATTTTTAAAAGCAGGATTTATTGAGAGGATAGAAAAGCTCCCACAGTGGGAGGGGACCTGAAGGGGTTGCCCCTTGTGGTCTTTATCAAAAAAATAAATAAATAAAGAGCGATGGAATGAACATTATAGCTTAACCTAGACTGCCTTAAACTTAATCAGAACACTTGAATTAGCCTATAGTTTGACAATTTATCTAACACAGCCTGTTTTACAATAAAGTGTTGAATATCTATCTCATGTACACTATTGAATATTATACTGAAACTGCAGTATTATATTATATTATATAGTATTATAATATATTATACTATATTATATAGTATTATATTATATTATAGAATATTATACAGAAAAGCTGCAGTTTCTGCTGAATGCATAAACATACCATTGTACAACATTGAAAGTTGGGGGTTGATTTTACTCACCAGCCAAGTACAGCTACTCAATTGAACGGCATAGATTATAAAATACTTTCATCATCACTGCAGAAAGTTCTAGAGATGCATGAACACCTTGTTCAAATATTATTAAGGGGGGCACACCTCATTAGCCAGGGTACCTGCATAATGAACATTGGTATACCTAACTCTGAATTGTACCCCACATCTTTAAAATGAAAAAATTAAAAGTAAAAAAAAAAACCCAAAAAACTCCCAACAAATACTATTAAGAAACAACATACAAACATACAGTTAGATAGAAGGAGTAAGACCTAGTGTATGATAGATAGCAGGGTGACCATAGTTAACAATAATCTATTGTACATTTCAAAGTAGTGAGAAGAGAATAATTTGAATGTTCCCATCATAAAGAAAAGATAAATATTTAAGGTGATGGATATCCCAATTACCCTGATTTGATCTTTACACATAAGGTACCAAACATACCCACAAAATATGTACATTTATTATATAGCAATAAAAATATTAAATCGAAATGCACAAAAAGGAAGACAAATACCCAGCTTAGGCTAGCCAAATTCAGTTCTTGAAAGTGATTCTGTTTGTATGACTTTGCTCATAGCTGATACTGATGAAATATTTGTTGATTAGATTAGTGAATAAATAATAAAGTCCATGACTGGGCATGGTGGCTCAAGCCTATAATCCTAGCACTTTGGGAGGCCGAGATGAGAGGATTGCCTGAGCCTGCGGGTTCAAGACCAGGGTGGGCAACATGGTGAGACCTCATCTCTATAATAAATTAAAAAATTAGCTGGGCATGGTAGCGCACACCTGTAGTTCCAGCTAGTTGGAAGGCTGGGGTGGATGGATCACCTGAGCCCAGCAGGTTGAGGATGCGGTGGCTGTGAGCATGCTATTGCACTCCAGCCTGGGCGACAGAGTGAGACTCCAACTCAAAAAACAAACAAAAACCGAAAAACTCTTTTCATTACACAGATCAATCACTCTGGTAATAAGAACAGATATTCTTGCTGGTCTGCAGAGATCCAGATAGAAGGCTGCATACTCAAAGAGCCAAGCTAGCTTGCCAGAGTCATTAATAAATGTGTTTGTGTAAACAAATGCAATGGGATGGCAAGAATCTTATACCTTTAAATCCTACAGTCAATATTTGATGGGTATCTGGGGTGTGTTGTAAACCCACGAATATTTGCTAGTTGCATCAAATCTTGGTACACAGTATTTTTATAACAATATTCACTTATTGAAGATATCAATAAGCAGGAAAGCCAAGTGAATGGGAATTCTTAATTTAATCTGGGAAGGAGGGTTGGGGAAGCAGCTGTTTTCAGATCTAAGTGTAATCCCTATGCAGTCCACAGTTTTGCAGAGAGAAAATCTTTATTCTGTTATCTCCAGGCATACCCTAGTTTCTGACAGTCGTCTTCTGCTGGAAGAATGAGCAGCAGTCTAGAGGGCTTAGCCAGCTTTCTTGGTCAACTTAAGTTGAACTCGGGAATCTTTCCTGTAAGTCTGAATTTATTCATTCCACAAATCTGGGTGCTGCCTTCCTCCTGGCGCCAGGAGTGCATTAGTGAGCCAGACACAGTCCCTGCCGCCATGCCAGGGTGTTGAATGGGGTGGGAGGATGGGCTACTTTTAAGAGGTGACCTGAAATTCTCAGACTCTTCAGGGCCAAATCATTAGACCCAAGAATCCAATACACCCCACATGCAGTGAATTGGTGCTGTCAGATGATGGATGTAATTCAGAGGTAAAAAAAATAAAGTCGCTTCCAAGAGTCTGTTCTAACCTCCTTCCTGGGCGTGGTGACCAGAAAAACTCTGAGGAGTTGATGGCAGGTTATTGTTGTTTCTCTGAGCCTCCAGTATCTCATCTGTAAGACAGAGAAATTGGGATAGCTGGATGCTTTTCAAACACTTTTATCAGCAGGCTCCTTTTAAAAACAGGGTGGTACATGGCACCCTGAATTTCAGCATTCTTACATAACTTTCTGAAATCTCAGTGGATTACATCAGTGTTGATTTGTTGTTTGTTTAATGTGGGCCACAGGTCAGGCCTGGTTGCAAAAAGCTAGGCTGAAGGGGTGTCCCCTGTCAAGAACAGACACCAAAGAGAGCAGAAATCCAGGTGCCCATTCCTCCCACAGGCTTCTGCCAGGATGTGTCAGTCCCACTTACCCCTACCCCAGGCCCCAAACACATCAGGCACCAGGTCAGCCCAGGCAAGAAAATGTCAACCTTTCCCTCAGGGGCACAGCAGATCATGTGGCAGTGGGCAGCACAACAGCCCTCCTTCAGGGAAGGGGGTGATTATTGTGAGTGGAAACATGATGATCCAATGACTGCTGAAAGCCATGAAGTGCCCCGACCCAGGGAGGAACATCACCTGGCCTGCTGACCCCTGCCCTGGGTAGAGGCTCCCAGGAGCCTACGTGTCTGCAAGAGAGTCTGTCTACAAACCACTGGATGGGGTCATGGCTCCAATACTGGTAGGGACTTAATCGTGTCCCCCAAAATTCCTGTGTTGAAATCCTAACCTATAGTATCTTAGAATGTGACCTAATTTGGAAGTAGGATCATTGCAGATGTAATAAGTTAGGGTGAGGTTATACAGGAGTATGGGGACCCCTAACCCAAAACAGCTGGTGTCCTTATAAAAAGGAGAAATTGGTACACAGATACCCACACAAGGAACACCATGTAAAGACAAAGGTGGAGATTTGGGTAATGCATCTACAAGCAAAGGAACACCAAAAATTGCCAGCAACCACCAGACGCTAGAGAGAGGCCTGGAATAAATTTCCCCCTACAGACTTCAGAGGGAGCCAGCCCTGCTGACACCTCAATCTTGGCCTTCTGGTTCCAGAGGTATGAGAGCATAAATTTCTGGTTTTCAGTCACGCAGTTTGTGGTACTTTGTTATGGCAACCCTGGAAAACTAATGTAGGCCCCTTTAAGGTTTAAGCTCTGAGGAACACATAGAAATTTTTTATACTAAAAAAAGGAGAAAAAGAGCACACTTTTACTCTGGCTGAAATTACTGTACAAGAGGGACCCCAAAAAACCAGAATTATTTTTTGGAGGGTGAGCTCCTAGTAGTACAGACTTCTCCCACTAGGTAAGTGTTCTAGGAATCCCTTGGCATCAGTGTACCAGGTAGCGTAGTTGTGAGAGACTGTGTTCAGTTTCAGTTTATTTTTCTTGGAGATTCTTTAACACAATTGTCCATTTCCTGATGGGTGATTTACAAACACACCTGCCCACACTGCCCTGAGTGTTCAGCAGTTTTTTTTGTTTTGTTTTGTTTTGTTTTTTATCAGTTTTTGACCAAAAGGGCATGACCCCCATGTCCCACCCTCTCATCCTGAGCAACATTTTTTTGTTGTTTCCCCAGATGAAAAAAGTTATCAGAGGGAAACAAAAAACAGCAGAAGCGCCTAAAGGCATCCAAATTGACAAGTCCAAAAACTGTTTTGAGCAGTGGAAAAAGTGTCCCAATAGGTTGAATTGCATCAGGTACTTTGAAGGTGACTAAAGTTTAAACATGTAAGAATAAATACACAATTGTTTTGTAATTAAATTCTGGGGTGTGTTGGGACCTTCCCTTCATATTTTTAAAGCATGGTTGATCTTAATTAGTTATCATTATCTGGGGAAAGGTTCGAGGACACTCCTGGGAGGCAGAGTCCTGGGATGCAAAGTTCTTGTGACCAGAGCCCCCAATCCAGTGACAGCCCCTTTGCTCTCTGCTGCCCCCTGCAGCTCACTGCTGTGCCCTGCATGTAGGGCATGTAGGGCATAGTTCTATTTCTGTCACGTTGATGTGTTTCCCTACTACAGGGTCTTTAGTGTGGGGATTGTCATTCCATCCCCAACAACTCAGGGCACAGCCAATCCTAGGCCTGTCCCTCACCGATGGACTCCATGCATGAGGCCTGGCCTCACTGGATGCTTCTCCAGCACATTCCCTGGACCCAACATCACTAATGTGGACCCTACCAGTCACTCCTCACACGGAATCTGTGATGGAACTCACTCAAGTGAGGCACAGAGAGGCTGAGACCAAAGATCCAGGTCACACAGATGGGAGGGGAGGATGGGGCTCAACCCCCAAGTGCACCCTTTGCTCCTGCACTCTGCTGGGACAGATGCACCCCGTTAAGAATGTTCCTTGTCCCTCCTGGTGTTGCTGGTGAGGACTGACTGGAGGGGATGCTGCTTTGATGGGAAGAGCAGAGGGGCCTCTGAGCTGGCCCAAGTCATTAGTGTCACTCTGTCTGGCTTCTCTGATGCCTTCACTTTGCCTTTCTTGAAACAGTGGACACACTCTGGGCCTATTAAGAAAGATGATCCCAGTGGAACCAAACACCATCACGATGCCAAATCTGGTCTTCGATTCTATACTCTTTAACCTGTGTCCAGGGCTCTCTGGGATGATGTGGTTCAGGGACAGGTGATCCTGAAGATGATCTTCTGGTAATCTCTAATGCCAAGGTTTTGAAAAACATCTTTAAGCACTAAATTTTTTCTTTAAAGTTAAACTTGGCTAGGCATGGTAGCTCACACCTGTAACAACAGCAGTTTGGAAGGCCGAGGCAAGAGGACTGCCTGAGCCCAGGGGTTCGAGACCAGCCTGGGCAACATGGTAAGACCTTGTCTATACAGTAAACTAAAAAACTTAGCTAGGTGTGGTGGTGCACATCTGTAGTCCCAACTACTCAGACGTCTGAGGCAGAGTCCTGGAGGTCAAGGCTGCAGTAAGCTGTGATTGTGCCACTGCAATCCAGTCTGGGCGACAGAGTGAGACCCCAACTCAAAATAAATAAATACATTAAGTAAGTAAATAAATATTTCTTTAAAGTTAAACTTGCCCTCAAGGAAGATCAGTAAAATAAATTAGCAAAAAGGGAGCTCAGGGTATTTTTTAAAATGTATAATGTTAATTTTTGTTTTGGAGAGGATAGTGAATGTGGAAAGAAGGGCTGAGAGCCTGCGTCCTCTCTGCAAGACCCAGTCCTGGGGTACTTGGTTCTCTCCCTGGGATCCAGAGGGTTCCTCAGGTTTCCATACCTCTTGGCTCTGGTGATGAGGATATCTGTCCCTCCTAAACTGCAGTCACAGGTCAGGATGCCTTAGGGACCACTTGGCTATAACCTTCACTTTTACAGGTAAAGTCACTGAGAATCAGAAAGATGGCATGGTTGTCACAGAGATTGTGACTAACTCAGGGCTTATATCCCATGGGAAGGAACCATCTTGACTGTGAGGTAGGAATCCCGGGTTTGGGTGCTTGTGAAAAACTGTCAATGCCCCTTCTTTGTGTTTTCAACACCTAACAAGGGGAGAGGTGGCATCTGTCAGGCGGCAAGCTAAGCAGGACAGCTCAGAACTTTCAGATCATATACCTGAGCACGTACCTCCTTGGCTGTGTGCATCTGTGAGGTCCAATAGAGCCACTGCATGTGGTTATTAATGAGTTCAAATTATACAGAATCCAGTTCCTCAGTCACACTAACCACAGTTCAGATGTTCAGTGTCCACACGGACTGTATTAGACCATGCTGTCAAGGCAGAGGGCTCCAGTGACCACGCTGCTTCTGAGCCACCAGCTCTCCATGCATGCACCCCACACCAGCCTCTCCTGGACACTTGGCCTCAAGGGACACGCACTGATTCTTTGGCCCTAATCATATCTGCTGTATCAGACTCTCTGGGGTAATCTCCTACTCTTCACAGCTCACCTGAGATTCTGATGCAGCTCAAATTTGAGGGTCACTGTCTCAGTCACTTGGGAAGCATGTTGCTAATTCAGTTTCATTTCTGTGGCCAGACCATTTAGTTTCATTTCTCCCACTGTTTGTTTGTGAGGGGGCAGGGAAGGACATAACTCACACACCATATAAAAGTGAGCCAAAAAAAGGGAACAAGGCAATTTGCCTGTCTCTGTCCTGAACTGCACAGGTAAGAGTGGGACCTGGTGTGGAGAGGGCTGTTGCATGTCTGACATGCAGCAGGTGTGTACCTTTAAACAAGACTTCCTGAGAGGCATGACATTTTCCTGGTAAACATGGCATGTGTTTGGAGGCAAGAACCATAAAGATGACTTTCTGATGTTGCCCAGTGTGTGATACAGAAAAGTCCCGTGTTGGTCCCAGTCCACAGCAGCCCTGTGCACAAAGTGGGGCTTCTGGAGGGAAAGCAGCTGGACCCAGGGCACAGGTTGGTCACATCCTGAATCTGGCTGAAGGCCTCGTGGCTCGAAGGAATGGCTTGCTAGGTAGCCTTGCTCAGTGTCCCACAGAGTCTGGGGTGGAGTGGGGGAGCTTTGTGCCCCAAAGCCTGGTCTCTGAGGGTTCCAAGTGCCCCTTTGTTTATGGTATTTGTGATGCAATGACATGGCCTTGGCAATATGCTGGGAAGCCAGCTGTCTCGGGGCAGGAAAGAGGATGGGGCCTGATCTCTAGCTCTTGCCAATTCCCGTGGTGTGAGTGTTCCCACCATAGCTGGTTCTTAGTCCCATAGTGTAAGTACTCCCACCATGACAAGTTCCCATCCCCATGGCATAAATGCTCCCAGCACAGCAGGTCTCAAATCCTGTGGCGTGAGTGCTCCTAGCAAGGCCAGTTCCAATTCCTGTGGCATGAGTGTTCACCCCACAACCAGTTCCTATTCCTGTGGTGTAAATGCTCCTATTACACTGGATTCCTAGGCAGCAGGAGTCACACCCTGCACATAGAGCGGGAGTTTCTGGAGGGAAAGTAGCTGGCCCCAGGGTACAGGTTGGCCCCATCCTGAATCTGGCTGAAGGTATCGTGGCTCCAAGGGATGGTTTGCATGATAGTTTTGTTCAGTATCCCACAGAGTCTAGGGGTGGGGTGGGGAGCTTTGTGCCCCAAAGCCTGGTCTCTGAGGGTTCCAAAGTGCCCCTTCACTTGCGGTATTTGTGATGCAATGACATGGCCTTGGTGATAAGCTGGGAAGCCAGCTGTACCGGGGCAGGACACAGGATGAGGCCTGGTCTCTGGAATTTGCCCTGGCTGCCTGCACTTCAAGGGCTGGTCTATTTCATAATTGATACTGAGCAGAAAGAAAACATGGTTCTATTGATGACACCTTTAGAAACCTTTCTTTCTCATCGCATTTACAATTTTGTCTCTAGTGCTCTAAAAAAGAGTGGGGGCCTAAGCTAGCCTTCCTTGCATTGTCTCCCCCTTTCAGTCTCTCTATTTTTGTCTCCCTGATAACAGTTGTGACATCTTTCTTTCTTTTTCTCTTCCTCTTATTTTTTATTTTAAAGATGCGGGGTACAATTCAGGGTTAGATACATAAGTGGTCATTGTACAGGTAAAGTGTGGGTACCCTTATTGATATTATGTGTCCCACCCTGTGACCTCTTTTCTTTATTGAGGTTTGTGCATGTTACCTGGCTTCCACCCTAACAGACAAGCTCCCTGCATAGATCTGTGTCTTCTTGACTCATGTGAATTCCAGGGACTCAGAATGCTCCAGACATACCTTTGAATGAGTGAATGAATAACAATTGGATCTTAATAAAAAGGGGAGGGGCACAGTGGCTCATGCCTGTAATCCCAACACTTTGGGAGGCTGAAACAGGAGGATGTTTGAGGATAGGAGTTTGAGGCCAGCCTGGGCAATATAGTGAGACCCCATCTCTACAAAAAAATGCAAAAATTAGCCAGGTATGGTGGTACACACCTATAGCTCCAGCTAATCAGGAAGTTGTGGCAGGAGGATTGCTTGAGCTTAGGTGTTGGAGGCTACAGTGAGCTATGATCACACCACTGCACTCCAGTCTGCACGACAGAGTGAGAACCCATCTCTAAAAAACAAACAAAACAACAACAGAAACAAGAGGTGCACACTGGGAGATGAATTATAAGGTTGTATCCTGTGGTCAGGCACCCATGACCCTGCATTATGCAAGTGATGCTGGAGCTGGAGCGAAGGGACACAGCTAAATAGCCCCCAGAGCCCAGGATGTGCACAGGACTGAGCAGAGCTCTCAGGCTCTTTGCAGGTCAGCAGTGGTGGGCATGCCCTGCAGGAGCTGCAGGTCACCTTAGCCTTCAGCAGACTTCACCACATCCCTCATTACCGTGTCCCCCTTTCCAAGGAGCGGTGGTCACTTTACACCAGAAGACTTGATAAAGCTTCCAAACTCAATGGAGAATGTGGATGTTTGTCCTCTAATCTTGAGGTCCAGAGAGCAATGCCAGATATAGGTAGGAAAGGGCACTGGAAATCCAATTATTGGCCCTGGGTGGGGACCTCCATGAAGCCTCTCACATTCCTCCATAACCTGGCATCCTCATCTGCAGGTTAGGCAGGTCTTCCTGCCCTCCCTGCTCATAGGCTGTCTTGGGAATTTGAGGAGATGATAGAAGGAAAAACCTCCCAGGACCCAGAATGTTCCATTCATGTGTGGGGTGTCAGGGCACGTCAAGCATTTACTTCTGACCACCACTGCAAGGACTCCACACCCCAGCACTGCCCTCCTGGGGTCCCAGTCCTGCACCTTCATCCACAGGGCTCTTCCTCTCCAATGACGTTCCTGGAGAGAGGGACTTCTCTTTGCAAAGGACTTTGGAATTATGAAGTTAGGGCTCTGAGCATGAGTAGGGAAATCGTCTCCCCTTTGTGGTTTTTGTGTGTTCTCCAGCCCTTGATGGAGATTATTACAATGAGACTCCCTGGTGGAAGATGGAAGAGCACCACTGAGCACAGCATCAATGGGCATGTCCTCTCTCAAGTCATGGGCTTCCCAGTCATGAATGGTGGGACAGAGCTGCCTTTCCAATGCCCCAGGAGGCAGGTTTATGGACTTACTGTCTTACTCTTCAAATTTTCAATCAATACCCACTTGTTAGGGGATAAACTGTGTCCCCCAGATTTCCCATGTTCAATACCTAACCCCCAGAACCTCAGAATGAGACCTTATTGGAAAAGGGGTTAAGATGGAGTTGTAATAGAGAAGGTTGGGCCCTAATCCAATGAGATCATTAAAAGGGGAGATTTGTGTCGGTGACCTGCACTGACCAGGGGGGGGTTAGGACCGCACCGGTGAATCAGAACGGAGAGAAGAAACCACACGGAGGCAGCTCTTCTGGGAACAGTCTGGCCAAGACTGAAGCCAATTTTATTCAAACTTTTTCCAACTTATATACCATTTTCTATAATCTCCAGCAGTGTGACAATTACTTGCTGGGGGCATACAAATTCATTGATGTGTAACACGCTTTACAAATCATGTACCATCACAAGACTTTCAGGTTCCCAGTGAACAATTACAATTCCATGATGTATGAATCACAGGTGCACAATTTCAATACAGATTGTTCAAAATGTTCTCCACAATGTTCAATAAATCATTCATATTATACTCTAAGTTCTAAGCCCTGATTAAAAAACTTTCCAAGTTAACTCTAAGTTCAATCCAATTTTACTAACTTTTAATATTTTTGCCGATTAATATTATTAACTTAACACTATACTATAATCTATAAGTTTACTTAAATGACTTAATTTTATTACCTTAATTTTATACTATTTATTTTTATAATTCTTATAACCTACTACATTTCTATACTGCCCTATGATTGTATATTAATTACCTATGAACTTATCCTTAACCTAAAATTTTATCACAACTTCTATAAATTTCAAATATCTAAACTATTGTTTTTTATACTTTATTAATTACTTATCTTATAATATCATGTCTAAATTCTAATACAACTATTATCCTATTATAATCTATTACAAACCTTATCATTAGTACTAATAAGTATAAAAATTATGAACTTACTCTATGTTCTATAAAACTTAATTTAATGACATTTTAACCTAAAACCTAAATCTGATTGCCTATTACATGGAAACTACCTACGTCTCAAAACCTGCCATGCCACTTAAAACAATGAACTGCACAGTTGCCATAACGACAGCCGGGGACTGAAGCAAGCTGAAAGTTACTGCACGTACAAAAACCAAGAACGTTCTGCTTGACCAAAAGCAACATAATACAACTATTATCACAGTTATAACGTCTAATCATAACCCCAAATGAAACTACATACTGGAACAAAATCTAATCAATCAATTTACCAGGAAATAACAGCTAAAAAATCTTAAGAAGAAAAACAGTTTAGAAAGAAAAAGAGATATAAAATAATTCTGCTGTGCATTTTTTATAGGATATAATAAGATTTTATTTTAGACTGTCACTTCCTAATATTGAAAATTCTGTTGTCTTATAATACACTGGTTACTATTCATATGTACACACTTGATGTTATATCCTTGTCTCCGAGGCGACCTTCTGAATAGGCCTTCATAGGCCTCAGCTGTGTGGTTACATATGTTGGCTCCCAACAGATTTGGACACAGACACATACACAGGGACAGCCTCACTCCTCCCCGTCCTCAGCCTCAACTCATTTCCATCATCCTCACTCGCCTCTCAACGTGCACACCCCCTCACCCTGCCTCAGTGTCCACCAGTCCTCCCATGTTTACTCTTACAGTGGAGATTCTCAAACTTTCTCTGTTTGTGTTCCGAGTGTCTCAATAATTCATTGATGGTGCCCTCTGCCCAACAGAAATGCCTAACAGTTCTATTTATTAATTAGGTTGGACCAAACCACTCAGTAACAGTAGAAGACTGTGTGGGTCCAATAGAGGCCTCCATGTATCCCTGGGGATAAGGATAAGGACCCCCATAAGTTTGCTGATGTACCCCTGGGTGCCTCAGTTCATAGTTTGGGAATCAGTCTTACAGTCTTGATTAACTACCCCCGTTTTTTTTTACTTGCATGTCATTCAAGGGGCTTATCTATGGCTTAGGTAATCTCACCTAGGTAATTTGGGGGTGCCTTCAACAGAGGGGAGCTGTCACTGAGGACCCAGTGGCAAGGCTGTCTTTATTAAGATGAGGTCTTTGGCTCCTAAGATTTCAGCCAATGCTCTTCAAATTCTCTCACTTCTCACTCTTAGGTGGGTGTGGCTAGAAACACAGGAGAGTCCTCCCTGGTCTCCCTCCATCCTCCCTTCATGGTCCCTTCTGCCGCCCCACCCTTGGCCCTCTCTTGAGGCACTTCTTCCTTAGGGTTGCAGGCCCAGGCTCCTGTAAGTGGGGTCCTGCCCTTTGCACGTCTGTGGAGTCTAGGTTGGGAGCAGGGCAAGGCAGGGGTCCCTCTCGGATGCTTTGGGTCCTACCCATTGAGAGGGAGGAAGGGAAGCCCCTCCCTGGGGCTACCTCAGTGATACTTGCGCAAGATCAGTTGTCTTCCTCTTGCCCATAGGGGCCATCTCTGGCACCCTGGGCTGTTGTGCTCTCAGTCCCTTGTGACAGTTTTAATGCCACTCATTGGTCTGAGTACCCACCCCATCCTGCCTCACGAGAAACCCAGATGTTGACATTTCTCAATACTGCGCTTCCTGAGCCTCTGCAACTGACTCAATGTTGACATGACAACCCGCATCCCTCCCCAGGCACTTAGCTCCACCCCCAGAAAAAAAGGAGAGTGGACTGAATCCCAAAGATTAGTTCTTGCACAACATGCTCTAAGCTGTTTTAAAAAGTACTACCCTCCCTCCTACCCTTCGCCGCCCCCTGGCCGGGCCGCACTGGGGCGCCGCTAGACCCGCTCCGCTCCAGGAGTTGCAGAGCAACCGAGGTGACGCTCATTTCCGCGTCGGCCCTGGGGCGTCAGGTTGCGGCGCCGAGGGTTGGGCGGGCCGCAGAGTGGGACGGAGGCTCATTTTTCTGAGGTTTCTGAAAGTGTCGTGAGACAAAATTCCTGGTGCCAGGGGAGCAATGGAAGGCCACAAGTCAGAAGAAGAGGAGCTGCATGTCCTACGACTGAATGTGGGCGGCTGCGCTTCCACAGCCTGGCGCGAGTCCTTGTGCAGCTTTAAGGACTCTATGTTGGCCTCTATGTTCAGTGCTCGCTTTCCTCTAAAAACGGATGAGTCAGAGGTTTGTGTTATGGACCGTGATGGACATCTATTTAAATACCTTTTGGATTATCTTCATGGAGAAGTCCAGATTCCCACAGATGAGCAACCCGCGTTGCCCTGCAAGAAGAGGCTGATTACTTTGGCATTCCCTATCCCTCCAGCTGTCTGACCACTTGGCCAATGAAATGGAAGCATATTCTTTAAGGCTTTAGCAGACTTTTGTGATTCTTATGGTTTAGTTTGCAATAAACCAACAGTTTGGGTTCTCCACTATCTTAACATATCTGGTGCAAGCTGTGAGAGTAGAATTATTGGTGTGTATGCCACGAAGACAGATGGAACAGAGGCTATTGACAAGCAGCTGGAAGGATTCACAGTAAAAGCATTTTTTTTAAAAAGAGGCAGGAAATAACGTCCAGTACATCTGGAGCTGTTATTCAGCAGCAGAGTTGAAGATGATGGACGCCTTCGATGCTTGGGAAGGAAAAGGTGTGAGCTACTGGCAGGTGCCCCACGAGCTGATCGAGTGCTGGACTCTGGAGGAGTGGCTGCTGCTGGGAAACCTGCGCCACATGGCCCCTGTCCGGAAGAGGCGCCTGGTCATGTTCCCTGAAGAGGAAGATGTGAACTGTAAGCCTGGTCCTAGGCCCATCCAGTTTTGGGGCCCTTCCACAAGTACCCAGATTAAAGTCAGGAACTCGGCCTTGGTCAGGGTGTCCCTGGCGACTGCCGCCTTATCCTCGGCTCGGGTGAACACACAACAGTGTCACAGTGGCAGTGGTGGAATAGCAGCTTCATGTCGGGTAACTTCCAAGGCCGTGTCCCTGGGAAGTACGGGGACCCCAGTACTCACCCAGGCATCCCTTGGGGCTGGGGGCGCTGAAAATGGAGGTGCACATTCACCTGCAGCAAAGGTGCTGCTCCCCAACAGGAAGGCCACACCCCACCGTGAGATAAAGCTCAAGAGGACTCCTCCACGTGCTGCAGTGCCCTCCCGGCCCACACCCCCGGTGGGCCATGCCTGTGCCCTGGAGCCACCTCCCCTCCTCGAGTCCTCCAGCACTCAAGGAGTGCAGACTGAGCACAGGACTGACCAGGACACTGAGGAGGCTAATAGAGAGGGTGGTGGACTGGGAGGCTCCTGTTCCCTGCACAAGCTTTCAGCCCTTTCCATATGTACAAGTGACACTTTAGTGATGCAGTGGGAGGGGCCGCCTTATGTTTATATTGGGATTACTGTGAAAAAACCGAACGGTGTGAGATAGGGATGGAGAAGGGAACACTAAGTAGATGGGTCTCTGTTTGCTTCTCATTTTCCCCACTTTTAATAATTGTCAATGGACAGTTTGAATTTCTGGTTTTTAATTTTTTAATCGTTTAATTTGTATTAAGGCAACAAAATACTACTAGAAAAGCCCACTTTGTTGCTGAAATGAATGTTACAGCAGCCCGGGGCTGGGCGTAAGGTTTGGGCTTGGAAGTTCCTATCCGGTGAAAAGGAGAGGGCGATGCTAGCACTTCTCTGCCCAAATCACAGCCGAGAGATGAGAGAGAGAGAGAAAAATGGAGGTGGAGTGAGCTGCCTCAGGCTGCTCAGGCTCCAAAGAAGACAGCGGGTGGAGAATGATGGGAGAAAAACGCTGCAATGAATGGAGGCACACAGACCCACTCCACTGAGCTTTCTGGCCTAGAGTGGCTTTTCTTCCTCTGTTTCATTAGCAACTTTATTTATATGCAACGGAAGAAGATCTCTTGGGATAAGAACTACGTGGCATGCATTTGGAACAAATTGTTAAAATATCTTATTTTTTTGAATAATGACATTCTGAAAGTACTTTGAAAGAAGTTAAAAGTTGAGCTTTTTAGCTGAAGTTAATATTTGTTTTTCAGAAATGACCATTAAAGAGTCATTCTGATTATACAATATGATTTTTATGCATACAATTTCCATATGACTTGAATTTAATATTCTTAAACAAAATATTTTGATTTATCTTCTATTTTTCCATGACTATTCAATTGTGTGTGTTTGTCCCTTGTAATTGGGTCACATATTTCTACTTTCAGTGAGTATACGCCCTCACTGTGCAAGTTCATAAGACAGGGTACTTTTTACTCAAATGCTTATCATTGCCCTTGCATTGCTTTGAAAGAGTGAAGTAAATGTATTCAGAACAATACTTTTTACAAAATAAAGCTTTTCCACACGATGAAAAAAAAAAGTACTACCACAAAACTACAACACTAGAATGAAACCTGACAAGTGTCAGGGGACAGGAGCCAAGAAGCACGTCTCCAACTGGTCATGGAATTAAGTTCTGAGCCTCCCACAGCCAAGGCTAAGAAAGGATAAGAAAATGGTCACTCTCACTCTCGAACAGAAGGGGGTTTCTGGATTCACCAGGAGAGCAAACTTTTCTATCTTGGACTTCTGCAAATTGATTTGTTGTGACTTTATGTTAAGGAGATTAAATAAATCCATGGATATATTCTTGAGAGCAATTTTATTTAAAATAATAATAGTAAAGGCCAGGCATGGTGGCTCACACCTGGAATCCCAACCCTTTAGGAGGCTGAAGAGGAAATATCACTTGAGCCCAGGAGTTCAAGACCAGCCTGGGCAACATAGTGAGACTTTGTCGGTACAAAAAAATTTAAAAATTAGCCAGGTGTGGTGGCATGCACTTGTAGTCCCAGCTACATGGGAGGCTGAGGCAGATGGATCACCTGAGCCCAGGAGGTCAAGGCGGCAGTAAGCCGTGGTTGTGCCTCTGCACTCCAGCCTGGGCAACAGAATGAAACTCCAATGTAAAAAAAAAAAAAGATTAGATCTGAAGGGATGTGAAAACACAGAATGGCAGTGTAGGAAGTATATCTTTCCCCATACTTCTTGGTTGTGCTGGTTGAGTACATTATGATAGGTGTAATTGTGGCATGCTGTGTGTGTCTTTGGGCATAAGGATGCTTATCATATGGATCTTAAGAGAATAAAAGGTGTTCGAATCATATGCTGGAAAATATATGATACGGGATTCAGTAAGAGAGTTCTCATGATTTTTGCGGTTCCTGGAGTTGGAAATGGGCACAAGAGGTCAGGTTACCAAATGGACTGTTGCCTGAGTCATTCTTAGTGGTGGGTTAGGGGAAAATGTGTTTTAGTCTAAAAAAGGTAGAAAAATAAGTAGATTCCTATAACATGGTTCCAGGACTGATATTTGATCCTGGAAAAGAGAGGATACTAGCCATAAGTATCATGTTTAAAAATATACACAAAGACATTCATTTGTGTGGAAGTTACAATAAGTTTGAGAATCATCTTGTTGCATCACCCTGAACTGAGGTTGTCCACTTCTGGAGCTGTCTGCTTCATCCACAGGCCTTTGTCCTGCTTCTGGAAGTTTTGTGGCTACCCTGTCTGAGGTGGTGGTATGAGTCCACCCACTGATTTAGATTTGTAGCCTGTTTCTACTGTGACCCGTGAGCATTTGGGTCAATACCCCAGAGTCTGAGAGCCCTGCATTTGTCACGAGGGCCTGAGATGGTCCCTCAAAAAAGAGAGTTTTTGCCTTGACATGTCTTCCAGCAGACCCAGACATCAGGCTGGACAAGTTTAGGTGACATTTCCTTCGAATGACATTTCCTTTGGGCACAAGACTTAGTATGTGAGGTGTGACCTTGGCAACAGGGCAGAGCCAGGTCTTGTTGGAGTTACTCCTGATCACTCAGGGCACCCCATAGTGATTTCATGGGGAGCCAGACTTCATAAGCCCTCAGAGCTGGTCACACCAGCAGCCTGTTGCCCACTCAGCAGATTGTTGACCCAGGAGTTAAGTTGTCATCTTCTGCTTACTGATAAAGACCAAGGCTGCATAACCAGTAAAGCTGGCTCAAAACTCAAGGCCCAGGAAGGTCAAGGGCTTTTTTTAGTCACACAGTTTTACCTTCATCGTTTGATTGACTTTCTATTTTGTGACCACTGTGATGATTCAGACAGTGAAATGTCTAGTTAGAAGAAGAACCCTCCAGTACCCAAGTTCCACCACCTCTTGACAAGAAGATAGATATTGTCCATGTTGAAAATAGAAAGTGTAGCAATAGGCAAACTTGCCCATGGCCCTGAATCCTATCGCACCCTTACAGACTTGCCTGGGTTATATTGTTTGCAGATGAGACATGACTCTACCACTTCTAGGTCCAATTCTAAAAATTTTCCTGACCAATGTGTATTGGGTGTAAAACCTAATGTGTTTTTTTTTCTCCATAATGTGAACAGTTACAGAGTAATTTAACTGGGAGGAATCATGGCACTAATGGGCAGCTTTCCTGAGATTACCAGTTTATATCTCTATTGAGAAAGTATTTTTGAGATCACCAATATTATTTTCCAAACATTTGCATCGGCTTTTGTGAATCAGTTATAAATAGATCCAATTTTCCTCCTGAAAGTTTAGCAGATAGATATCAATTATTATTCTAGAATTACAAAAGTAAAAGCTATTTTTTTTTAGTATGAAGTCAACAAGAACACAGCCCTTGACTTCTAGGATGGTCTCTCAACTGGGGGCTTCTACCTGAATATCTGATATCTCCTCCAGATAACGGGTAATTTCTCATAAGTTATGCTTACTCATTTTTTGATGGGAGTAATTACAGATGTCATAAATCCTCTGTCTCCATGACATCCCCAAATCATGAACAAGTTCAAATGCCTGTATTACCTGCTCTCTGTACAAATGTTTACCTTTTCACCTTTGAAAATGATACAGCTTGTGCTCAGGGCCACAAGTTTGGTCATGGGTTAAACCTCACATTAGGCAATAGAGTGTTTGGTGGGTGCCTGACACTGTTTCCTGTACATTGTGAAAAGGAGAGCCATTCATGTACAATATCAAACATCAGCATTGACTTAAGAGCTGACTGTGAGATTAGGCTTTGGCATAATTAACTCTTGAGCTTCTGCTAAATAACCTTGCAGTTGTTTTTTATCTGTCGGAGGGGATATAGGTATGGACTCAGGATTTGAGCTATGTGGAACACAAAATGAATGGAAAAATATTAGGTAAGTGGTAGGTTGTCTAGAAGCAACAGGGATCACACAGCATATGTGGAAACTGTCTAGTTCAGGGGAAGACAAGCACTGCATGTGGGGAAGTTACAATTCGTGTAGCTGCTTCTGCCTGGCCTATAGGCAGGGGTGTGACTGAGCTCTGGAGGGAGGGATAGGCTGAGAAAGGCAACAGCTACTGGTGGGCACAGCTCTGCAACTCAGCGTCCACGCATCAGCCTGATCTTCCACCAACACACCCAGAGAAGGGGCTGGCAGAGGGAAGGACATCCAAAGTTTCTGGAGAGTTCTGAGGGACCTTTTAAAGAGGAGTTCTCATGGACTTCCATAAGTAGTGCCTGTCTCAGGATCACAGCCTCCAGTAGTGGCCAGGAAAAGGTCTTGCCCTGGCAATGCCAGGAAACTCCAGAGCACACCCCAAGCAGGAGGAAAGAGAGATAAGAGTGGGCTCAGCTCTCACTCAGCTCTCACTCAGTCACTCAACCACTGCCCATATCAGTATTAAGTTGAGAGACAGTGGTAGCTTGGATCAAGATGGTAGCAATGGGTATAGTGACAGACAGCCGGCTTCTGGATGTTTTGACATCATAGTCAGCAAGTCAGCTAGTGGTGGCTGTGGGGCTGAGAAGCAGAGAGGAGTCAAAAGAACGAGCAGATCTTTGACCAGCACAGTTAAGAGGTTGGAGCTAGCCTTCATAGAGATGGGAAGGCCTGGAAGTTGGGGCTCATAATGTGCCGGGAGCAAGTGCTTTGACTTGGTCACTATGGTATCCACATGACAGAAAGTGCCTGGCACATAGGAGGTCATTGCATGAGTCCACTCAGGCTACTGTGACTAAGGACCATAGCCTGGGTTGCTCAGACACACAGCAGACATTGTCTCACAGTCCTGGAGGCTGAAAGTCCAAGATTAAAGTGTCGGCAGGGCTGGTTTCTTCTGGAGGCCCTGAGGAGGGATCTGTCCTCTTCCCCCAGCTCCTGATGACTGCAGCATTTCTTGGTGCAGGGGCTGGACCACAGCACTGCAGTCTCTGCCTCTGTCTTCACACGGCCTCCGTCCTGCAGGTCTCTGTGTAGCCCATTTCCCTTTGCTGTCTCTTATGAAGGATGAGATTTAGAGCCCAGACTGAATCCAGGATGATCTCATCTTGAGAACTTTACCTTCCTTATGTCTGCAAAGAGCCTTTCTCCAAAAAGGTCATGTCCACAGTCTCCAGGTGGACATAAATTCTTTTTTGGAGGCAGGTGGGGGCACCATTCAACCTTGATTCACTTTAGAGGGGAGGAGGGTCCTGTAAGTCAGAATGGGAAAGGGTTCACGTTCAGAGTCCCCAGCCTGGCCCAGAGTCCTGGCCTAGGCCAGTCGCCGGCCCTCTTGTTATCAGTCTGTTGACCTAGAAAACACAGATAAGCAATGAATGCATAGACTTGTTGTGACAATTAAACATGTGTGTCCTAGCACAGTGCAAGGTGAGACCAGCAGGAAATGTCCCAGCTAATCTCAATAGCACTAAATTAATCTGAGCACAGGCCACAGCCTAAGACATGTGAACCCCCAGACACTTGCCTCTCCCAAGGTCCCTAGCAGCTGGAACTGAGACTGGTGTGAGACAGTGACCGCACAGGTCTGACTTCAAGCAGGCCCGAGAGGTGCTACCTGTGATCTCCCCACGCCTAACGGCTCTCCCACCAGGTTCTGAGCCATAGAAAGCTGATGTCGTAGATGACAGGGTCCATCAGATGTGACAGAAAAACACTGAGACTCTCCCCTGGAAACATGGAGTCCATTGCCCCTGTCCCCAAGCCCTGGGCCCCTAGAAACTGACTTGTCCTCTGTGGCTGCCAAGAGTTCCTCCTGTGGACAAGAGGCCTGTGATGGGCCCTTGATCTCTACATCTGTGTGCAGGGGAGGGTTGTAGAGTGGCGTGATGAGGGGCTTGGGGGAGGACTTCTGGTGATGTGTGGACCATTCTATCTCATGTCTTTCCAGAGCTTGTCAAGAAGCTTGGAGGTAGGTAAGCACTGCAGAGAAAGTACCCGCCAGCACTGACCAGGAATAGAGAATGCAAAAGGACCAGCACACCAGGGGCTATGGGAGGCAAAACACAGTTCCTTCCCGACACAACCCCTCAAAATTTATCTTCCCGCCACCGTCACTTGGCAAAACACCAGGACAAAAGATGTCGCAACCAAACTGGCAGGTTGAGGAGATGAACACTGACTTGCCAAAAGTCTTCAGTTTTCTAGATTCAAACTTTCAGCAGCCACCAAGAACCAACAACCAACCCTGGGCAAAGGTAAGTCCTGTGGACAGATTTTTTTGAAGGGGCATTCTGGCCACCATTGCAGGTGGCTGGAGAGTAAGCCCACCATGGTAATAAAGCCAACTAGTCTACACACTCCTCCTGCTGCTAGTACAGTGTCTCACAACTCTTCCAGTCATGTCCCCCAAGTACCAGGGATGTAAACAGACCCTACAGCAGCAATAAACCTCCGATATATGAGTCTGGGGACTTCTGTGTCCTGAGGTCTCCTTCCTGGGACCTCTGAGAAGTGGGTCTGGGAGCTCCTGTTCTTTGTCCTAGGGTCTCTTTCCTGGGGTCTCTGAGACATGGGTCTGGTAGCTTCTCTTCTGTGTGCTGGGTTCGCCTTCCTGAGGCCTCTGAGATGTGGGTCTGGGGGCTTCTGTTCTGTGTGAGATCTCCTTCCTGTAACTTTTCTTCCAGCTGCCCCTGCAACCATCACCACCACCAACCAACCAACTCCACCTTCTCCCACTGTCAACCAACTCTTAGCCCCAGGGCCCAGCATCCCTATCTTCCCTGGCTGGGCACTCTTGCCCCCTTGAAAACCATTCCCTGCTCAGTGCTTCCAGCTCTCCCTGGAAGCACCCCTCTTCCCTGGCAGCCAAATCTCCCAGCATCCACAGAAAAAAGGCTTCATTAGGAGCAGAAGGAAGGGTTCTCGCCAGAGGCACCTCCCTCCACCTCCTCCCCCTCCTGTGTGCTGTCCAACATCCTAGCTGCACAGATTCTGCCACTAATTCCCTGTGATGGTGAGAACCTGTCAGGGACCAAAACAGTGGTGTGTGTTCTGCCTTCTCCAGGGACCTGAGAACAGTCTGTTCAGCCAGTATGAGAAGAAATTGCGCCCCTACATCGACCTCATTGACTCCCTGCGGTCTCTGGGTGTGGAGCAGGACCTGGCCCTCCCGGCCATTGCCGTCATAGGGGACCAGAGTTCTGGCAAGAGCTCCGTGCTGGAGGCGCTGTCAGGAGTCACCCTGCCCAGAGGCAGCGGTAAGGATGGGCCAGCTTTGCTCCCTGTGGGTGGTTTGGGGGGTGGCATCTGAGTGCACAGACGGGTTCCTGTCCACATTTAAAGGGCCATTGCTGCCCTGTGTGCCTCAGGGTCCGGGGGCCTTGCTGTTTCTTCTTGTGGTCTTTGTAAGAGTGTAGAAGCGTGTCTCCTTTGATCAGTTTAAGTTGGTAGCACATGAGGTCTTTTGAAAGAATTTTCTTAAAGTTTTGAAAAACAATTAGCCAGGATCATGGTGTAACAAGACACATTGACATTGACATTGACATTGGCATTGGCACTGGCACTGGCCTTGGGAGGATCTTTTTGTCCCTCCTTTGATGCTCAGCTTCTTCCCCAGGCTCTTGCCACCTTCTCCCTGCACCCCCAGTCCCAAGTGTTTGTTTGGGGAGCTCTGGGAGGGGTTAGCTGTGCCTGGGAAAGTCTCGCTGTGTCACATTCCCTCTGCCCCCTGCCCAGGGCTGCCCACCAGGATGCTTGCAGAGCCTGGGACAGACACCTGAGGCACTGGCCCCAGCTGCAGGGGAGTCTGGAGAGGTGCTAGAACCCTGGGATTCACTTGTATCACTCACGAGGCAGGGCAGCATGGTGGGGACAGTGGCCATGGTCAGCTGCTGGTGACTGCTAGAGCCCAGGATGCTCACTCCAACTGCAAACACTTCCAGAGGATGGTAGCGCCTCCTGGAGTCCTGTGCCACTTTGTACCTGTCCATTCCAGACCCATCTCACATATTGCCAGGCCCAGAAAGAACCAGAGGTTCAGACAAAGTCTCTGGGGACAACAGAGCAGGTCCTGGGAGCCAAGGGAAGAGCAACATTTCATTTAAAGGACACTTAGGATGTTTGTGGACTCTCTCTCAGGCATCGTGACCAGATGTCCGCTGGTGCTGAAACTGAAGAAGCAGCAGCAAGAGCAGGTGTGGGCTGGAAGGATCAGCTATCGGAATATAGAGCAGCAGCTGGAGAATCCCACCCAAGTGGAGAAGGAGATCTACAAAGGTGCGCTCTTGTGGTCAGTCTCCTGGGAACATGCAATCTCTGCACAGGGCTGCCCTCATGCTGTCACCTCCACCATCCCTCTAGACTCTTCTCCAGGTCACCTCTCATGGAGTCAGCCCTGTTGAAGACCCGCGCTGGCTTCTCTTGGTGGCCACAGCCCACATGGCTGGCCTGCCCCATCCTCTCTCCCATCTCTTCTCCATCTTGGGGTTCCCTCTGCTCCATGAGAAAACATGTCCTCTCTCCCTTCTAGGCTCTTCCATGTGCTCATACCACAGTTTCCCCTCCTCCTCACCTACCTGATCCCTCCTCATTCTTTGGGTCTCAGTTTACCTGCTTCTTCTTTAGAAATCTCTCCACAGGACTCCCAGTCCTACCCTAGATGTCATGGTCATTGCTGGCCTTCCTGAGTCATTGTTCTAACCCTGGGGACCACATGGAGGCTACATTTCACTCAACCTCCCCCAAACATGAGTTCTTTCCACCTGCTGTCCCTTAAGGCACAGCTGGCACATGGCTATTGATCAAGTTTCCCAGTGCTTGTTCTTGGCAAGGATGGATTTGTAAAAAGACTCGATTGCTCCTGGAGTCCATGGTCATACCCCCCAGAGGGCCCCTGGTGGTCCCCCATTGAGTACATAGCCCTGCTGCTTCAAGAACTGTTGCCTCTCTTCCCTACCTACAGTTTTCTCCCCTTTCCCAATTCCACAGCCCATCTCAGGGCTCAGCCAGGACAGGCAAAAAGTAACACTGAACGAACCAAGAATCTCTGTAGGAATAAACTCAGCTCGAGGAAGGCTTTCTACATTACTGAATAGCATACTCAGTGTCTGGAGAGGAGGCATTTAGATGTCCCTTTTTGGAGAACCCCGTCTGTCTGTGTCAATGGGCTCTTCAGGGATCCCGTACCAAATTGAGAAGTCCTGTCCCCCGTTTTAGTGCTCACCCCTCAAATACAGAAGCTGCTGGAGACCCTCATTGGTAAGTTTCCCAACTTCAAAGGTAAAAGTTCTGCACCCTACTGTGCCCACCACAGCTGCCATGGTGCTGCCCTTGGCACATCTTATAGCATTTGTTGATATTTGTCTGGAATGTCTCCAATGGTGAGCTCTGCGGGGCAGACTTTGAAAAGCTGTGTTTAGCAGAGTGCCAGGACATCATGGGTGCATGCTTGGCAAAGGCTTGGGGTAAGAATGAGTCATGAGAAAACCATGGCCAAGACATCTTTAGAATAGCATCTCAGAACACTCCTCTGAGATGTGTAAGTTGGGGAGTGTAAGTTGGTGCAACCACTTTGAAAAACTCTTTGGTAATCTCCACCAAAGCTGTTGGCAGGAGGCCACAGTTTCTCACCTTGTGGACTTCTCTGTAGCTACCTGGTGTCCCTGTGACATGACAGCCAGCTTCCCCTGGAGCCAGCATCTAAGAGAAAGCAAGGAAGAAGCTGAAATCCTTTAGGAACTGATCACACACTATCATCTTCACTGTATCTGTTTGTTTGAAACAAGCCCCTATGTTTAGTCCACACTCAACCTTCCTCCTTTTGTGGGAAGAATGTAGGAGAATTTGGGGGCATATTTTAAAACCACCATAGCACTTACTGGAAAATATTGGAAAGCATGAAGTTAGAGCAGAACCCATACACAATCCCATGCCTAACATGTTGGAATGTTTTCCTCTGGTCTTTTGGGAAGTGTATGTCCATGGTACCTTCATGTTAAACAGCCAACTCAGTGGCTTCTGAGATGATTCCTCAAAATTCTATGAAGTGTTAGGAGCCTGAGGTAGGAGGATTACTTGAGGCTAGGAGTTTGAGGCCACCCTGGGCAACATAGCAAGACCCTGTCTCTATGAAAATAAATAAATAAATGTATATATATACATATATGTGTGTGTGTATATATATTAGCTGGGCATGGTGGCCATTCTTGTAGTCTGCAATACTCAGAAGGCTGAGGCAGGAAGATCACTTCAGCCCAGGAGTTTGAAGTTGCAGTGAGCTAGCATCATACCATTGCACTCTAGCCTGGGCAAAGAGTTAAGGCCACATTTCAATAATAATAATAATAAAATAAATAAACACTAGGGATTCTCTGTTGTTCCCAAGCCCTGGAAATAAGTAGTTACTTGCCAAGTACAACTTCTTGCTCTCGGATGAGTCATTAATTCATACTCTGGGTTTCTCCTCTGCTGGCCTCCATAGCCCAAAACATTATAGCAGGAAGAGGCTTGGGCATCAGCCACGAGCTCATCAATCTGGAGATCACCTCCCCTGAGGTTCCAGACCTGACCATCATTGATCTTCCTGGCATTGCCAGGGTGGCGGTGGGTGATCAGCCCCAGGACATCGGAGATAAGGTGAGCCTTTTTAGGATTTGGGAATGGGCCCAGTGGCAGTGATGGGACTTCAAAGGTGCCTCCCTATAGCAGGATGCTGGTGTGCCTTCCTGAGCCTTGACACTGAGGGATGAGGGAGGAGTTCAAGCAGGGGCCTCATGCTTGAGCTCTGACTTGGGCAAGTCATCAAAACAAGATCAGTAGACTCAGGGTGACTTGTAGGCACTTGGGACAGTGCACACCCTGCCCACTATTGTCATGCAAGACTGTAAGCCCAGTGTTACCAGCTCTCTTATTTGAAAGAGAGCAGAAATTTGGATTTCTACATGAATTCTGACCATTTTAGCAACATTTAAAAAAATTCACATTAGCTAAGTGAGTCAGAATATAACTGGTGTAAGAGGCCTAACTTTTGTCCTATCTCAACATGCCTTCCTCACTAAGCTTAATCATTTCTAGCATTTGATTTAAAGTGAGAGATGTGTGACTTTTCCTTTTGCCCAAAACACTAAGAGATCATTGTAGAGTTATTAATTGGCCTAATTTCAATATTGTCATGCGTCTGGGAGTAGGGGGGCCCAAGAACAGGGAGAGAGATGGAGGAGCAGTCAGAACACAAGCAACATTTATTGGCTAAGTTCTTCATTTTATGTGGTTGTGGTTTGTGGTACCCCAGAATGATTACAATAGTAAAATCAAAGATCACTGATCACAGATCACCATAACAGTTATAATAGCAATGAAAAAGTTTGAAATTAATATGGTGAGAATTATAAAAATGTGACACAGACACACAAAGTGAGCACGTGCTGTTGGAAAAGTGGGCCGATAGACTTGCCCAGCTCAGGGCTGCCACACACTTTCAATTTGTAAAAAAGCACAATCTTTGGAGTGCAATAAATCAAAGCTCAATGAAATGAGATGTATATGCTCCCCTTGTGACCCTTCTCCAGCATAAGTGCTGCCTTCAAGAGGAAAAGAAAAGTATGTTCCCTTAGGGAAAACTGCAATGGGAGAACAGGAACACAGGACTAGTTGGGAAACCATGAAAAATATCATTGTGGCTGCAAAAAACTACAAGTCAAAAGAATGAGGGGACAGGAGCTGTTACAGAGGAAGGGAGGAAGGAGAATGCCAAGACCAACCTGGGAATCCATCCTAAAAACCTTTCTCTATCAAGTTCCCACCATGCTTGGCTACCTCAGGGCTGTCCTGGACAACACTTTTCTGCAGGTCCTGTGCATTCAGCTCCCACCAGTTCTGTGAGACCCCCAGAGCCTTGCCCTACCCAAATCTGGCTGAGGCTTCAGGTGACCTCTCTGAGCACCAGGAAGTCGCCGTTGGGAATTCCCCAATTTTTTAATGCTGTTCTCTCATAGCATCCTTGGTATATGAAGGAACATTCCTCTTTCATTTCCTAGAACTTGTGTCCTTTGCTTTGCTCATGAGCCCAACCTACCTAGGCACGTCTTAGTCACAGAGGCAAAACTTCTCGCACACAATTGTGTGCCTTTCTGGAGTTCTTCCCACCCTTTCCCTTATATTTGTGTGTCTTTTTCTCAGACTCTTCATTGTCTTTGATTCTCAGAGGCAGTGCCAAGGTCAGACTACTGTCATCATTGCCCCATCTTTCCATCTTCTTGAGAACACATGGGAATATGAACTTTCTCAACAAGAACACATTTATCTTTGCCTGTTGCTGGTTATGCCTTCCCCTCCATGTGAAGGTTGATTTAACGCACATGAAAAATGGAGCAGGCACTATTCTTTGCCTGACTTGCCTCCCCAGCTTGTTCCTGTTAAAGGTCCTTCTGTTTCCACAGCCTTGTTGCATCATTCCACTTCCCTGGCTGCATGTGCAGAGATGTGTTCATCCACCAAATGTGTTGATTTCCAAGTGTAATTTATCATTCCCTCTTTCTTAAAAGTCTTTTTCTCTGACCTCTGGGCAAATTGACTCTGGTCCTTTCCTTCCCTCCCCTTGGTGTCTCCTTAGCCAATTCTTCCTGTCTTCCCTGACCTCCAGATGGCCTTAGAACACACTTCTTCCCATTGAAAACTCTCTCTTTGTATCTCTAGTCTCATGACTTTGGATATCACTTCCACAATTCCTAAGTTTCTATAGCCAGTCCTGACCTTAAGACTTCTATCCCTAACTGCTGACTCACCATCTGTCCTTGAATGTCTAATGGGCACAACAGACCCAGAGGGTCCAAGCAACACCTGATTTTCCTCCCACACTGGCCTTCTCCACAGACGTCCTCATCTCAGACAATGGCACCTCCACCCTTGCAGTGGCCCAGGCCACCATCGCTGGTGTCAGCCTCTACTTCTCTCTCACACATACGTCCAGTCCATCTACAAACCCTCCTGGCTCTGCTTTCAGTCACATGCACTGGCCCACCACATCTCTCCCCACCCTCGCCTAAGTCACTACCATTGCCAGCCTGGGTTACTGCCTCTGCACTGAATTCCTGTTGGGGTTTTCTGCCACTGCCCTTCCCAGCAGCACCCATCCCAAATGTGTTACCTACATGGCCTGTATGTTTTAAAACACGAGTCCTATTCAGTCACTTCTCAAAGTTCTCCACCAGTTCCCACGTCAATCAGTGTAAAAGTTTTGAGGTTCAACATGATCCGGCCCCTCTGCTTCCTGGACCATATCTCCTGTCACAGTGCCCACACCCTATACTCTAAGTCCTCCACCTGAGCACATATTCCACCCTCTGCCACAATGCTCTGCTGCCTGCATCTCCATGAGGCACATCTCTATGTCTTTCAGGTTCTGCTTCAATGCCACTTGTTAGGGTTGCCTTCCCAACACTCTGTGCCCCATGCCTGGCCTTTCCGATTCCATGTGCCCTCCTGAGCATGGCTCCATATTGAGTGTGCATTGCCTGTATCCCCTTCTTGGATGTAAAGCCCTGAGGGACATTGTCTGTATGTTCCATGCTGAGTAGATCCCAGGATGGCCCCATTATCAGGTGGGTACCTGACAACTGTCTGTTGAGTCCATAGAACACGATCTTTGTGATGCTTCCCTCTCCAGGAAGACTGTCCTGGGGAGCAGTTATCACTCTCCGAGATCCTACACATGAGTGAGTGTTTGTTTACCACCCTGATTCCCAGCCCAAAGCTCTTGTACCCCCAAGAGACACTGGCAATGTCAGAAAGTATTTTTGGTTGTCACAGCTCAGGTGGGGAGTGGGGTTTGTTACTGGTTTGGATGCTACTGGCATCAGTGGGTAGAGACCAGAGAGGCTGCTCAACAGGATACCCCCACAATGAAGGGTTATCCTTATAAACTGTTAATAGTGCCAAAGTGTAGACCCCTGGGCTGTGGGGTCTGCACACTTGCAGATGTCAGTGGACTGCCACACAGATGCGCCAGAGGGTATAAGCATGAGCAAAAAGTCAACTTTTAACTTCAGGACAATTAGCACAACAGCCTGCTCATCAAGGCTGCTTGTAATGTTACCCAGTTATATCTTCTCATGGCCAAGGATTCCTGGAACCTGTTCATATTTGTCAATTGTATTTGACCCCAGCACTACGTCTCTTATATATTGCTAGCTAGTGCTAATGGGATGCAGGATTTCCATGTTTTAATGTACAGTATTATCTTCTGTGCACAATTTAAAATAATTATATGAGGCAGTGTCTGAGTACAACTATTTATAAACTGTGTCAAAATATAAGGAAATACATCCCAAGGCACTAGCCTTTTCCATGTTTGTTTGTTTGTATTGTCTGTGGGGAAAAATAATATTGAAAATTAGTATTTTAAGGCTTATGTTGTTTACACCTCCATTTTTGCTTACAAATTCTAAGACACTTTATTGAATTTCTCTAATTTGAATGAGCCAGACCCCTTTCAAGAAGTTTATCTAAAAAGTCATTAATATTAAGGACAGACATGTGTAGGGATATTATTGATCTCAGACACTCGAGGACCTTGCTGCTAGGAAAACTATATCCTGTGCTCCTGCTACTTGGAGCTTCATGCTGGACTCTGCTTGGGGACACTGGGGAAAATAAGATATCACTAATGGCCACAAGGGTATCTCTGGGCTTCTGGAGCAGACATGGCACATACACATAACTCTGATAAAAGGCAGAATCTCTGAGGCATCTTGGGCAAGATCGGAGAGGAAGAAGGGTCTCACCTAGATGCCAGAATCAGAGGGTCTTCAGGAAAGAAGAAATGCCAGTGACAGGCTTGAAGGAAGTCAACAGACAGCAGGGCAGGAGAGCTGAGGCAGGTGTACAGAGGAAGGGGACGGGACAGGCAAAGCCAGAGGTCACACACTGGGATAACGTTGCCTTTGCACCATTATATCAGTCTGTGTGGCTGTATTGTTGATGACCAGAGGTAAGATGTGTGCTCTTTCTTTGTGATTCTTTGGCATCAGATCAAGGCACTCATCATGAAGTACATCGAGAAGCAGCAGACAATCAAACTGGTGGTGGTCCCCTGTAATGTGGACATTGCCACCACAGAAGCACTGAGAATGGCTCAGGAGGTGGACCCTGAGGGAGACAGAACCATAGGTAAGAAAAAAGAGTCACACTTCTAGAGGACAAAAAAGGAGATAGAAACACCTCATCTCTTTAGAAGGGCCTGGAATGTGGTGCTGTTGGAGAGGCTCTGCATTCTGTGCTGAACACAAGAGCTGTTGTGCTTGTTCATTGGGGATGGCTTGTTGACATCCGAAGCACCTCATATATTCTGCCCAGTAGATCTGTTTAATACTAATATATCTATAGCAATTTAGTACCACTTCTTAGTAATAGTAAGTTTTCTGGTCCTTTAATTTGCCACAAACTTAGATAACCAAAAGTTCTCAATAAATGTTAACCATTATTATGAATTCAGTCAATCATTATAGTATAGAGTATACACAATCAGATTCTAGTGGAACTCAAAGCAATATGACAACAGAAATGCCAATTTTCTGTGCATTCTAGGTCACATATAGAAATGGAGAAAAGCATACCAGTTGAAAAGGGAAATGGAACTACACCCATGTTCACTGCTGTGTTACAGTAGCTAAAGGTGGGAGCAACCCATGTGTCTATCGATGGGTGAATGGATAATCAAAATGTGGCATATACATAAAATAGAATATGATTTAGCCTTAAAAGTGAAGGAGATTCTGCAACATTCTACAACATGAATGAACCTCGAGGACATTATTCTAAGTGAAATGCAAGTAACAAAAGGACAAGTAACGGTGTGATTCCACTTATGTGAGGTCCCTAGAGTGGTCAGATTCACAGAGACAGGAAGTAAGATGATGATTGTCAGGTGCTGAGGGAGGGGGAAATGGAGAATTTGGGACAAAGATTCTATTTGGGAAAACAAAAAAAGTTCTGGAAATGGATGGTGGTGATGGTTGTACAACAGTGTGAATGTGCTTGATGCCACTGACCTATGACTGTAAATATGGTTAAAATTGTAAATATTAAACATGCTCCTGCTGGCCTCCTGGTATTCATCTGGCCCATGACACTGCCCTCTCCACTGGTCTTCCAACATGTAAATTGGGTCATGACCCTTCTTTTTATATTCTCTACTGCTCCAATCTCAAGTGTGTATAAACCCCAGACTTCTTTACCTGGGCAGCAGAGCCCTGGTTCCCTGGTCCCTGATTGCCTCTCTGATCACAGTTTTCATTGCTCTCTGTCTTGTTCATGACACTCCAGTATGGCCTGGTCATCCCATATCCCTCCTACACAAGGACCTGGAGTGCTCCTTCTCCATCCTCACTGGGCTGGTTTCTTCCTTCCTTCAGATCTCAGCTCAAATGTAGTCTCCCAGAAAGGAAGGATGGCCTTCCCACTGCACCGCGCACCTCAGTTATTCTCCAGCTGATCACTTTATTTAATTCTCTGCATAGCACTTATCAATATCAGTTATCCTGCCTCATTTCTTGTATATTACTAGATTAATTTCTCTGGAGAGAAAGTTTCAGGAAGAGGAAACCAGATAGCCAGACTTAACCACAAACTAAAACTAAGAGAAAATAGCAGAAGGTGACATTCAGTTTTCTAATATAAACAAACAAAAAAATGCAGCAGCAATTTGACACTCAAACAACATAAACAAAAATAAGAAACTTAGAATGCAAAGCTTTCAGTTCAACATGAACAGGAAGGTATGGAGACAAAAGAGTTGGTAAAGAAGCTAAGGGAGAACAGAGGAGGTGCCATGAAAGAGGGCTGAGTGAGTCTGTGCAGGAGACACTGGAGAGGGACATAGTCTCTCCCTATGCTGGGGGATGAGGTATTCTTGGAAACATGGCGGATGGAGCCAGTCGGTTCTAATTAAGTGTGCTGCCCTGATATCAAGGCACCCAGTAGGCACCCAAGAAACATTTGTTAAGTATTAGGGAGACCAAAAAAACTCAATTTATTTATAAAAAATTATTTATTTATTCTTATATCTTTAAACTTCAGTCATCTTCAAAATACTCTCCGTTTGATGCAATACACCTATCGAGATGCTGTTTCCATTGCTCAAGACAGTTTTTGAACTTGTTCATTTGGATGTGTTTTAGTGCTTCTGCCATTTTTTGTTTCACCTCTTCCACATCGGCAAAACGTTTCCCTTTGAGGACTTCTTTCATCCAGGGAAACAAACAACAACAACAAAAAGCTGCTTGGGGCAAAATGGGGTGAATAAGGACACAGAGTTCATGCCGTTTTAGTCAAAAACTGCTGGACATTCAGTGTAATGTGGGCAAGTGCATTGTTATGGTGGAAGAACCAGTCACCTGCTTGCCACAACACAGGACATTTCTTCGGCAAATCATGATGCAACCTTCTCAAAAGTTCCAGATAAAAACCAATGGGTTCCTAGAACTCTTACCTAGTGGGGAAAGCCTGTATTACAAGGGGCCTACCCTCCAAAAGATAATTCCAGGTTTTGGGGTCCCCCACATAAATTATGTATGACACAGAATGAATTGAGTGAGAGGATGAGTAGGTGAGCCAAGAGAAACATAAATAAGAGGGTTGATGAAGGAATAATGATGGAATGAGTGGATGGTTCTCAGGCACTGGAGGAGCAAGACTGTAGAAGATTTTGTTGATCATGACCAAAAAAGGAGCCTGTAGCCTAACCGGGGTCAAATATATTTGAGGAGACAACTGATCTTTCCATTGTTTTTCTTCCTCCATCTCACAGGGATCCTGACCAAACCAGATCTCGTGGACAGGGGCACTGAACAGGTTGTCATGAATGTGGTGCGTAACTTCACATACCCTCTAAAGAAGGGCTACGTGATCGTCAAGTGCCGAGGCCAGCAGGAGGTCACAGACAAGCTGAGCCTGGCAGAGGCAACCAGCAAAGAAAGGATGTTCTTTGAAAGACATTCGTATTTCAGGTGAGACTCTTTAGGAAAGCTCTGCAACTGCACTCCACAGGAGCCATGCCCACTGAGCAGAGCTGGCTAAGATGATAACGAAGCTGTATATAAAAATGAACACAGCTGGGCTTGATGGCACACACCTGTAATCCCAGCACATTGGGAGGCAGATGTGAGAAAATTGCCTGAGTCCAGGGGTTCAAGACCTCATCTCTACAATAAATCAAGAAATCAGTTGGGTGTGAAGGCACACACCTGTGGTTCCAGCTACTTGGAAGGCTGAGGTGGAAGGATCAACTGAGCCCGCCACTGCACTCCAGCAGTGGCAACTCCAACTCAAAAAAAAAAAAAAAATTAACACAATGTAGCATAATGTATTTTTGCCTTATTTCTGTGTTAAATGCATTGGCTTATTTAAGCAAATTATCATTGCCTGGATTCGAATAATGGTGCTGGTTAAAAGGTGGAATGTGACATAAAGAGCACACAGCACTTTGACTTCTGTGAGAATATCTCCACTTGCTTTCTCATATGAGTCCCACAAAATCTTAAGAGGTACATAAGGCAGGTGATGCCCTTCCCGCTTTTATAGATAAGGATAATAATATAGATATATAATATAGATAGTGAGTGAAAGCAGACTTTTAAATTCCAGAAACCTGTGTCTATCATCATAAATGGCACACATTGAAACCTGCTCTAAGGTACACTCCTCCTTTTTAGAGCTTGCAACTAACTGGCTTATTAAACATAAATCATCCTATGGAGACTGTGTAACCATGATCTTGCCTAGACTTGACATCTCTACTTGGATGTCCAATGATGTCTCCAGTAAAAATGTCACCAAAACAAAACTGTCGATTCTGTATCCTTTTGAGGACACTGGGATTTTTCCCACTGGATTGAGCACTTTACCCCTTCATTTTATTCAGGAACTTGCTATTCCTGGATGAGTTGGGAGTGGGTGATAAGACAGAGGTCACTTTTGCTTTAAACAGGTATATACTGGGAAAACCATAAATCTGGGCAGAGCAGACTTACTACTTGCTTATTATGTATTCTTGGGAAATGGGTCACTCTCTCTGGGTTTTCACTGTCTCATCTGCTCAAGGGAACCTTACTACTGCTTCCCAGTATTATGGTAGGATTAAATAATTAATCAGAGTCTCTGGAGTGTTTGTTAAAATCCTGCTTGGTCTGTCCTACCCTGAGGTCTGGATTGGGACCCAAGATTGTGTTCCTAACAAGTTCTGGGTTGAGGCTGATTTAAAGACCACACTTTAAAAGTCACTACTCAAGATCTCTGGGAAAGTTAAATCTTAGATTAGAAAGTGCATTGAAATGCTTTGTAGTTGAACACTCGAGTTGAAATCCTTGCATGTCCACTGCTGAGGGTCGGCCTTTGCAATGAGAGGCACTGAATGCCATGCTAGAAAAATGGTCCTTCCATAATTCATACTACTGGCAATCACTCTGCAGCCAGACTGCCTGACAAGCTGGCCACCTCATCCCTCTATGACTTGGCCTTTCTTTCTCTAAAATGGGTTGTTGAATGATGAAATACATTCATATTTATAAAGCCTTAGAATGGTGCCTGGCACTTAGTAGGTACCATACAATCATTTGTTATGAGAAATAAAATACTAATTTGGGCAAACCACTTCACCTCTAGAAGTTAGATTTGTTCTGTTTTCCTGTAGGTAAGATGACCTACCTCATGAGTTTTTTGGGATGATAAACAGGGAAAATAAATAGAACCTGGATGGGCACCATGGCTCATTCCCATAATTTCAGGATTTTGAAGGTCAAGGCGGGAGGATTGCTTGAGCACAGGAGTTCAGGACCAACCTGGGCAGCACAGTGAGATCTCATCTCTACAAAACATCAAAAAATGAGCCAGATGTGGTGATGTATGCCTGTTGACCCAGCTGCTCAGGAGGCTGAGGCGAAAGGATCACCTGAGCCCAGGAGGTCAAGGCTGTGATAATCCATGATCGTGCCACTGCACTCCAGACTAGGTGACAGAGTGAGACTCCACCTCAACAAAACAAAACAAAACAGAAATGAATGAACCTTCCTGGACCATGCTTGCTGAGGTGTGAGGTGTAAGCTGACTCCACAAGCTGCAGGCATCTTTCCCATGCACCACCTGACCCTTCTGATGGCACATGTAGTGCCAGGGAGCTGAACTCACCCACCTATTTATAAAAGCTGGTACTAGAAAAATGGTCACAGAAGTCCTTGCTGAATGCAAAAGCGTTGTGTCTTGTTTCAGTGTTCTCCTGGAGGAAAGTTTAGCCACGGTGCCCCATCTGGCAGAAAGACTCACCGCTGAGCTCATTTTTCACATCAAAGTAAGTCAATGGGCTGGGTGACAGGTGGTAGAAACAGCAGCCTGCTCAAGTCACTCTCCAGGCCTGGAGTGGGCTAAGATGCCCTGACCTGTTCAAATAAGCAAGCAGATAAGTACAGTCTGCAAACTGCCTCCCTCACAGCTTACAGGAGTGCTCCTGAAATCAGGATGTAACAACCACATGATGTTGAAACAAAGGTTGAATCAGTTCATTTGGGGCAGCAAAACTCTAATACCAGTTTAGCAATGTCAAAAGGAGTAACCACTGAGGTAACAAATTTTAATTTTTTCAATAAATTAACACTTCATAGTATTTAAAAAAAAAATGTCCTGCCTGGGCACAGTGGCTCACACCTGTAATTTCAGTGCTTTGAGAGGCCAGAAGTTTGAGAACAGCCAGGGTAACCTAATAAGACACTGTCTCTACAAAAATTTTTTAAAAACCTTACCAGGCGTGATGGCATGTGCCTGTTGTTCCAGCTACTGGGAAGGCTGAGGGAGGAGGATTGCTTTAGTCCAGGAGTTGGAGGTTGCAGTGAGCTATGATTATGCCACTGCACTGCAGCCTGGGCAACAAAGTGAAACCTCCACTCAATCATAATAAAAATAAATAAATAAATAAATTTTCCTATCCTCAAACTTGTAAGAAATAGTTTGTAAGAAATAAATTTGTTTTTATAAATTTTCAAAAATAGCAACTACAGACAAAGTTCTCGTGGCATCATAAATCATAAGAAAACTTTGGCTTAGTACTTATTGAGAAATCAATATTTTTAGTGCTTGCCTAAACCTTCACAAATGAGGTGAGCATCATGGGAAAATATACGTTTACCCTTAGAGCAAGGATGATTCCAGGTTCTGGGTCCTGGTTCATGCTACATTGTGTGTCAGACAAAGCAATGCATTATTTGTGCCGGGAAGCACACATACATAGAATGTCTGGCCAAAGGGGCCAGTGGTTCTCAAACTTTAGTGCACACAAAAAGTACTGGGGAGTTTATTAAAACTCAGATTCCTAGGCCCTAACTCCAGAGTTTCTGACTTACTAGGTCTAGGGTAGGAGCCATGATTTGCATTTCTAAGTTCCCAGGTGAACCTGGAACATACTTTGAGGAGCACTGATTCAATTAGAATCCCCTGAATTTGAAGGAAAGGCTCTAAAAGCTATATCCGTGCCTACTTGAAAAAATATATATTTTTTGCAAAACATATGTTTTATTTTGATAACTTTTTTCTCAACATTTAAATTTTAAATTTATAATATTTTAAATTAATTTTTTAAATCAAGATTTAATTATGATCATGACAATTTGAAATATCAGAAAAAAATGCTAATATATTTCTGCTTATAGGTACAAACTATCCCCAAAAAAAGATCCTATGAGGGTTTATCCATTTCTTGGTGGGACCCATCTTGTCTGGACTTGTGTTAATTCACAAACCACCTCTAAGTCCCAGTGAGCTCCTCACTGGCTACAACCTCCTCATTCACCAACCAGGAACTGGGGCCACTGCTCCCTGAGGTGTCCACCTGCAGTGCCCATCTTCAGGGGCTGTGTAGCTGGGGGACAGGGTGAGGTTCGACCCTCTGCCACTCACTAGATCTGCAGCCCTAGCAAGTAATTGGATTCTCTGAGCCTTAGTTTCCTCTCTGGCGACAGAGGCAGTGTACTGCAGAGTGGAGCTTAAACAAGATGCAGAGTGTGTCACCAACACCCAAAACACACCACTTACCTGTTCATAGCTTTCAAATTGCCACCAAAACCCCATTTTATTAAAGAAATCCAATATTATATTCAAATGTTCTTGTTCTCCAAATACAAGACCCCAAGACAAATCAATCAACAGCAACAAAACAAAAGCAAAAACTGGCCACCACCCGATTCCTCTCTACTCCAGTAGCCTAACAGATCTGTAGGATTCCAACCCGGGTCATCCAAGCTGTAACACATGCTTTTGCACGCAAAACCTTCCTTCTTCTGGCTCCTCGACAGGTTTCCATCTTAATGAAACACCCTATAAGAGGAACCCCAGCTCCTCTCGAATGCTTTAAAATAGGGGCCTACCCAGATACCTAAGAAAGCTGTCAGCCAGTCTCCTTGGGCTGCAGAGTTTCATTACTCGCAATTGTTTTGTTCAGAAATCACTCCCACTGCTAGAAAAGCAAATAAGGGACAGCCACCAGAGGGCAATCGAGGAACTACGGCGATGCGGAACTGAGATCCCTATGGAGGAAGCCAGCAAGATGTCCTTTCTGATTGAGGTGAGGATTCCCATGGGGCTCCAAGTGATCCTGTGTCCTTCCCTGGTAGCCCCATAGGTCCTGGAGGTAGCCATCAATGCCTTCCTCCCTGGGACAGTGCCAGGACCCCTTGCTTTGCCAACCAGGTCTCAGTTCTTCCATGTGATTACAGCCCAGACTCATGCCTTTATATCATTTTCAGATGATCAAGGCATTTAATCAGGACATTGAAAAGCTAGTGGAAGGAGAAGAAGCTGTGTGGGAGAACGAGAACCGCTTGTATAACAGAGTCAGAGAGGAGTTTAAAACCTGGGTCCCCATACTTGAAACCAATATCCAAAAAGGTAAGTCCTGGGGCAGGCACTCCCCCAAAAGCAGTGTCATATTTATCAAAACCAGAGGCTACTTCCCGCACAAAGCAAGCATGCAGAGAGCCGAACATGCTCATCCAAGAGACTGTGGGTCCCTTAGTAGTCAGTCAGTCATGCTTCCCAACCACCAAGACCCTTCCATATGGGGCACTAACCTCACAACTCAACAAAAGGCAATTCTGCTGCCTCTGATGTCCTTCTTGCTCCTTCCTTTTGAGGCTAAATGATGTTTAGTGCCCATCAGAGAATGCTCAGAGCAGCCCAGGGGGATATGGGCTGGCAATCCTGGGTGCCTTAAAGGGAGCCCTCACCCAAGCCAGGGTCCAGATGAGTCTGTGGGGGCCCCGTGGGAAGGCCCTCCAATCACTATTGTGTTGAGTGCACACCTGCTGGCTGACAGTGGCACTTTCATTGTGTGTCTCAATATCCGCCTTTGAGTTTAGCCTGGTAGAAAAAGTAGCCTGGGTTTATTTTTCATTTTGGTGGACAGAGAACAGTATGGGTGCCAGAGGGCAGAGAGGAGAAATCCACATGAAATCATTCACCAACCTTCACCCTAGAAGTTCTATGGTACCATGATCTGGTTTTAGCAATAAGCAAAGACTAGAGGAAGTGGCAGTTTGTTAACTACCAAAACATGTCCAGGGCCACTAACAATTCCTTCTACCCCAAACTTCCCCTTCTCTTTACCCCTAATCCAAGATCACAGGGATTTCTGATTAGTCATGAGCCTCCTGGCTTCACTTGGCATAGTCCTAACTCCCATGTGATCCAGCCCAGATGCCAATAGGATGTGTGTGTGTGTGTGTGTGTGTGTGTGTGTGTGTGTGTGTGTGTGTGTGTTGTTGTTGTTGTTATTGTTGTTGTTGTTGCTGCTGCTGCTGCTGTATCTTTGTTCTGGCATTTGCTAAGAACAACACTGTTGACTTCCATGGGGGGATCTCACCACCTGCAGTTTGTGGATATAAGCTTGGAGGTCAGTGAGTAAAGTAGTAAAGTTTAAGTTTCTATTTTCACTTAACTAAACAGATATTTATTCATTCATTTATTCATTCATTTTTACCAGTTATAAACATTGAACCCCTCTTGATGATTCTCAATTGTAACACATTTTCATAGAATATTATTTTTGCTTTTCAAATGTCAGTATTTCTTGAACTGCAATTATCAGACACTGACTATTTATTTTTCACTATGAACAAAACAAAACTCCTCTGAAATGCTGCCTTGCCTTGAAAACTTGTCTCAGCAGGGAGCAAGTCTTTTAAAAACTGTTTCTACCTTTAAAAGTTCTGTGGACTTGTTAGAATAAATTCACCATAGTGGTCTGCTTGATGTTGCAGTTAAAAATTTTACTTATGAGGAATTCGAAAAATATGAAAAGCAGTATCGTGGTAAAGAGCTTCTCGGGTTCAATAGCTACAAGACGTTTGAGATCATCGTGCACAAGTACATCCAGCAGCTGGTGGACCCCGCTCTCAGCATGCTCCATAAAGTTGTTGGTGAGGACCGTCATGTGTGTGCTCCTCTCAAAAGATCGCTCTAGTGCCTTCCATAGATCTTAGCACCTTGAAGGGAGAAGTGGGATAGAGTCAGGTCTTCTCTCTGTTGTGCTAGTGAGCTATCTGTGTGACCCCATTGGCACAGCCTGGAGCTGGCTCCACTATAGATTCTTACCTTCCAAATAAGAACATGTCCCGAGGTCTCCAGGTGATTTGAAAGCACATCAAGCACCATATGGGCTTTCTATCCCGGTCCTTCGAACTCATGAAGGAGAAGGGTGGCAGAATGGTTTCCCTTGTCTTTGGCAGGGAGGTGGAGAGGGCACATGAGCTTCACCTATGTCATACGCAGCCCTGGACACAGCCACGTGAGGAGTAGTCAGATGCTGACTGTGGACAGGACACATACCCCATGGAAGAATGGGAAGTTGATAGGACCTTTCCAGGCTGGGTGGAAGCTGTCTTTGTTCCTAGGATCATGTCCCACCCTCTCCTCTGCTCTTGGTTTGCAGATCTGGGGAGCTCAGGCCTGGAATGGGGGTCAATGTATCATGGATTATCTTCCTTGTGTTTTTAACCTATTGAATTCCTGTTTGCATTTGACTGACATTTTGTTCTTTTTTTGGTCAGAAATTGTTCGGCAAGCTTTCAGTGACACTGCCCAAAAAAATTTTAGTGAATTTTTCAACCTTAATCAAGAAGTCCAGGTAAGCACCCAAAGTTCACTTGCTAGACACCTGGACTACTGGCTGTTTTGTCTGGCTCTGACCTTTGAGAGACGATTGGATATTTACTGTCACTTGGAGCTACGGGGCCAGGGTTGTAATGGCAGACTGGTGAGGCTGGCAATACCAAGAGCGTTTGCCTATTTGGCTACTGCTCAGAAGTCATCTTCACTCCCCAGGAGAAATGAAGCAAGGCATGTGACCCACTACTTGTTCTGTGTGGCCTTATGTAGCATGGCAGGACACAGGGCTATACCTAGGAACTGGCTGGTAGTTTAAATCTTTTTCAAGCATAAGGGACAGCATTGTCTACTAATCCTACTTGTACAACATTTGTACAAGTTTGACTTAAAAATACTGTCACAGCTCTTAGCAACTCTTCCCTGAACTCTTTCAGTAAAGGGAAATAAAGAGATGTTCCGACCCCAACCCAGGCTCTAAATAAAAAGCCTCTTCTACCCATGCCTGGGCTGGAGGGTTAAAACCTCTTTCTACAACTCAGGTGAGCAAAAAAGACAATTTCTGTCATTTTTCCTTAATGTAACTTGGTTTCTCCTTTTACCCCTTTTGTCAGTTGGTGGAAATTAAATCTTAGCTCTGACTCTTGTCAATTTTTCAGGGGCTGTGTCTGAGTCCTGGGTGCCTCATCATGGAGTGGGTGATGTGCCTGATTCTTAATCGCCAAGATGCCCGCCATCCTTCCTGGGCTTTGGTGGTTGGTCTCCTTGGTGCTGGAAGGCTTGAGAGGGTATTTTAGCAGGGGAGACCCTCAACTTCAGCCTAGTATCCAAATTCTTGACACCATCTTGAGAAAGAATTCAAGGATGAGTCAGAGTGAAGCAAAAGCAAAGGAGGTTTATTATAAAACAAAAGTACACATAGAGAGAGGGAGTGTGGGTATACTCAAGAGAGTGAGTCATGCCCTACAGGGCTTGAGATCTTTCTCTTTATAACTATCTCCAGCTAAGAGGTAGAATATTCTTCATATTAGGGTGCAGAATAGTCATGAGTTTTCTGAGAAAGAGGTGGGAATTTCCTGGAATTGGGTACCTTCTTTTCTGTCCTTATTTGATCAAAACTGAACTATCATGGCACTGGTGAGTGTGTCATTTAGTATGCTAGGGAGGGTTAATGGGCCTGGAGGTCGCTTGCTGGCAAATTTGTCACCATGTTGGATCTAGCAAGTCTTAGCTGGTTTGACTACATCCTGTTTTTATTGGCTCGTTGTAGCTGGTTGTTAACAGTTCCTCCTTGATTGGTCATGTGATTTCTTAACTTGCTGATTTTTTCCATCCTCTTGAGACCACCGGGTACTATTCCTGTCTCACTTTGTGTCCCTGTGCTCAGAGCTGGTTCCCTTGAGCTCCTGCTCTGCCCTATTGGGGCATAAGATGCACTCTGCTGTAGGCCCTAGCTGCCCTGAGGCCACAGAAACTTCAGCACCCACCAAAGACCTTCACCTCATTTGTGCTGCCCTTGGATAAACACAGCCTTGCAATGGCTCCCAGGACCATGCCAGGGCCTGTGGGACTCTCCAAAGCCATGGTCCACACACTTGCCCCACTGTTTGTGCTCTACCCTCCCTGAGCCACATCAGAGCCTGGAATACTAGTCACCTTCCATATTACAAATTTGGGGAAGTAAGGCACTTCTTACTTGCTGCTTCTGCTCTCAGACCTCAAACCTGTGAGATGGTCTACTGTCCACTGTTGCAACATATAAAGAAGGAAAACCAGCACCTGTGAAACTCCCTGGTGAAACTTCTCTCTAAAACTCAACCTGTCTCTCTCAAACCAATGCTTCTTCCTTCAGTTTTTAAAAGTCTGTTGAAACTCCAAAGCCAAGGCATGCTGTGTTAGTCAGTTCAGGCTGCTATCACAAAGTACTATAGATTGGTGGCTTATTATCAATTAAAATGTGTATCTCATAGTTCTGGAGGCTAGAAGTCTGAGATCAGGGTGTCAGCCCAGTCAGATTCTGGTGAGGGCTCCTTCAGGTTGCAGACAGCCACCACCTTCCCATGAATCCTCAAATGTAGGAAAAAGAGCAAGACAGCTGTCTGGGGCCTCTTTTATAAGGGCATTAAACTCATTTGCAGGGGCTCCACCCTCATGACCTAATCACCTCCTAACGTCTCACCTCCTAATATAATCACGTTGAGGGGCAGAACTTTAACACATGAATGTGGGAAAGCTCAGTCTATTGTAGTGACTCCTCTCTATTGTATCATTCCTTTCTTTCCCAGAATACCTTTGACTGCATGGGAAACATAAGAGTCTCAGGATTTCTGGGAAATATATCAAGCTACTACCCCACTGTGTTCGGTAGTACTGGAGTCATTCTTGAGGGCTGGAATTCAAGCAGTGTAGAGTCGCAGGAATGACTGATGCCTTCATAAAAATGTGGAGTCAACCTGATGCAGGAAGCAGAAAGCTGGCGGTGTGGGAGGGCACAGGGGTGGGGCAGAGAGAATGAAAGAGCAGGAGAGGGCTAGTTGGCAATGGCATGGGGGTAGTGATGGAATGTGGTTAATAAGGAGAGCACCAGGAGTGAGGTAGGACCTTCCAACAATCACTATTTCAAGTTTCAGGCCCTCTTTGACCTTGGATTATTTTAAACTGTGGGTTCATATAACAGTACTTAAATTGTTTATGCAAAAGGAAGGAAAAGAAGTAATGTGTTTGTCTTATCTAACCAGAAAAAGATTGAAGACTTCAAAGTGATATATGCAGAAAAGGCACAAGACATCATCCAACTTCAGTTCAAAATGGAGAATACGGTTTTTTGTCAAGATTGCATTTACAGCCTGATTCTGAAGAATACCCGAGAAGATGTTTTTCAATCACTGGCGAATCTTTCAAACAGTAGTCAGTTCAATTCCTCTGCCTCAAATAACCAGACTTTAATGTCATCAATTATTGAAATAAGTGTCCACCTGCACTCATATTTTCAGGTGAGTTCCCAGGTGAAAGGATCATTTCACTCTAGTGTCTGCTGAGCAAAAGGTGGGCTGTTCTGACCAAGAGGGACTTCACTAAGGGATAGAGAGAGAGACTACTACCTTTTTGTATGATGCTAATTACTTACATATTACCTCGCTTATAATTTTACGGGAACCCAGTGTAGACACTTTTGATTAATTTTCCCCAAATCAACTTTTTAATCTAGCAGATCATGTACTCAAAATTAATTCCAACCCCAAATTCTTTATATTTTATATGCAATATGTGAATTACATAATTACCATAATCAGAATACAGCAAAATACAACAAACACTAACAATACTGGCTATAATTTAGCTTTCAGAAGGCACTCGACTCTTACCGTGCCTCAAACTAACTAGCTCCACAAAACAGGAATGAAATTTCCTTTCCCTAGATTTTGCGACCCAATGAATTATGTGGCTTCTGCCCCTCCATTCAACAGGCAAATATTAGGGTGCCTAAAAAGGAAAAGGGAAAACAGCCCAGCTCCTGAAGCCCTTTCTTAATCAGAATAGAGAGTAGAGTACCTTTACCGTGGGTGTCTGGCTGCCAGGGAAGCTGGCCATGCATATGAAGACAGGGAATGAGGTGAGAGTTTGAAGCAGTCCCTCCCCAGAAGGGAGCCAAGGGAACCCTGGGTCAGCTGGTGTTTCCAGGGCAGAGGGACAAGAGCTCCTGGAAGCCCAGAGGTGGCCTGCTAGGGGGTTCTTAGTGCCAAGAGGATGCCTGTGGGTAAAGAGGCAGCCCAGAGAGGATCTCCAAGGGGTTCGAGGCTGATTACTGAAGTGAAAGGGGCAGGGGCACCAGGGCTTAGAAGGGCAGCCAGGCATGCATCCAAGAACTCTGAAGCATCTCTCTGCAACCACAGGCCTTGGGCCGAGGCTTCTCCAGTGAACCCTCTTATCCTTCCAGGAAATGGCCAGACGTCTCGCCAATCAGATTCCATTCATAATTCAGTATTTTATGCTCCGAGAAAATGGCGACTGTTTGCAGAAAAACATGATGCATATATTACAGGACAAAGATCGCTATTCCTGGTTGCTTCAAGAACAAAGTGAGACTGCCACCAAGAGAAAATTCCTTAAGGACAGGATTTCCAGACTCACTAAGGCGCAGCAAACACTCCATATATTCTCCTTGGAAGAATTTACTGAGGGGTGACAATGCTCATGGTTATTTTCTTACATGCATGTGTTCATTCTGCTTTGGGGTCAGACTCTTCTGCTGTTGTCTGTGTCCATCTAGGCTGTTCTGCCCTCATCACCGGAGCTTATATCAAACTTCCCCATGGACTCAACTGTCACCTCAGCTGAGTTCTTCCCTGACCTCCAGGAAAAGATGGTTTTCTGGTCCTGGGCCCCATAGCACACAGTTACAGCATTCTTAGATCAGCTATCAGTCTTTGATAATTTATCTTTGCATTCACCCATTAGATTATGAGACCCTAGAGGGGGAGGGTCTGTGTCAAATTCTTCATTTGTATTTGCAGAATCTTGCACAACACCCAGAGCACAGTAACCACTTAATATATGATGTCTTATGAACCAAAGTGAAGTGATGGGGACACCTATGCCATCACTTAAGCCCAGGCCTTTGTTGTTTAGTGCTCCTTAGCTGGTCACTTTCAGATGCATCCAGTCATGCCACCTGCTTCCCATCCTTCACTGTAATTATGTTTCCCAGCCCTCCCAGGCCCCATAGAAATGAGCTTGGTACTGTTTTCTCCTTGAATAGTTTCCCTGATTGCAATGGGTTTCCATTCCCTTGTTAAGTCTTAAAGAGGAATTTAATAAAGAGAATTTTTTTTTTTAAAATACAGAATTTCACACCAGCGATCATCTCTAGTGTGGAGGATGGTGGGCAATTTTATTCTTCTTTACACTTTTCTGTATTTTCCAAATAAGGAGCATGAATTTCTTAATAATAAAAAAAAAAGACAAGAGGATACATATCATTATTTGTTTGTTTTTAAACCCAAGTTTGAGATGGAAAGAGTACCTCTAAAACATTCTGCCCTTGGTCGGGGATACAGACAAGGAAGATACACAAGACATATTTTTTTCTTCATTTGCTGTAAAAGAAGTTGGAGAAGAAAGTCCAAGTCCAAATCACAGCTTGACTAGCATCCCCTAAGAAGCATTTCACTAACACATGACAGTGTATTATTAGTGTGCTATGGCTGCCATAACAAATATCACAGACTGAGTGGCTTAGATAGCATAAATTTATCTTCTCACACTTTCAGAGGCTAGAAGTCTGAGGTCAAGGTGTTGCTAGGTTTGGTTTCTCCTGAGGCCTCTCTTCTTGGTTTACAAACCGCTGCCCTCTCACTATGCTTTTTTCTATCTTTCAAGGATACCAGTCCTGTTGGCTCAGGTTCCCACCCTTATAACCTCATGTAACATTAATTACCTCTTTAAGTACCCTATCTTCAAGGCAGTCACTTTAAGGGTTAGGGTTTCAACAAATGAATTTCAAAGGGGTGCCCTAATTCAATCTATAACAGCAAGTAAGAAAATAAGCACATGCATTCTGAACACAAAATTTAATCAATGACCAAAAGTTTGGGAGAATTTATCTCTCATTCATAAGCCAACAATAACATTGATTAGTGATTGTCTAATAGTGATACTATACAGAGGAATGTTTCCCCAAGAGATGACTTTGCAGATTTTAGATTTCCTTCTTTATCTGCTGTGATGTTATGCCAGAAACAGGTGGGAAAGTCAGCAACATTATATAGGGTTAATAAAAACCCATCTGCTGAGATTTTATAGGGTGTGACTCCCCAGGTCCCTAAGTTAGGAATTTGGAAAAGAAAATAAAAAGAGTTTAGTCCTCAAGCAAGACAATTAAAGGCAACCCTTCAGAACAGGCAAGGATGCATGTAGCATATAATCTGTGTGATAACATCGAGGTTGCTTTGATCTAAAAGCAGGAGTACATGTTCTTTAGCTAAGGACAGTAAATAAAGTAGAAATCAGGAGGCATTCACAGGACTGAGGTTAATCAGAAGCCAACATGGCGGATGAGCATCCAAGATGGAGTCTCTTTTGTCTCCATACCCTGAATGTGCATTCAAATTAGCAGCAGTTACAAGTGGATTTTTAAAGGCAAAATAGGGGGGCAGAGAGTGAGCAAACACAAAGTTGTTTGTCAGAAATTCTCATCGATGTACAGAAATGGCATTGATTGGCAAAACACCGTCAAGCTATAGCGTATGGGTTACAGCATCCAGTGTGGCATTATTAGATTAATTCATAGCTACTTGTGGCAGTAGCAAGCAGTTTTAAGAGATGAATACAAGCTCAATTGCTGTCTCTTTTTAATGTCTCTCTGGGCCTGATAATTAAAAGGACATGCATGCCTCAGATAAAATTATTTTCTTTTCTCAAGAACAATGGAGAAAGGCTGCCCAGCTACCTGTACCTACAGTACCTCTTATTGTGGCTGGTTGGAAGCTGGGTGGGTTGCCCAGTTTCTATGGGATAAGCTTCATGGACACTCACTCATTTTTAGTACTTGGGAATTATCTGAAGTAGCATACTTACCCATAAATCTCCCTCCTTGCTCAGAGAGTCTGGAGAGGAACCACAGAGGCCCAGCCCCAAATACTTCTTGCACTGGCTTCTAAGATGAGAGATAGCTGGCACTTGTAGACACGTGTTTCAGGAGTGAGAATAAAAGAGGGATGGCCACCATCAGAAATATCAGTTCTGGGTCTCCTGAATGGGAAAGACTGCCCTGGGGGACAAGGCCTGACCCTTGACTGAGTTACACTCTCATGAGCCCCCATGCTGGAGGTTACCTGTACTAAGTGCCTAGCATGCACCTGGCACCGTGGGTACAGAAATCTATAGCACAAAACTGAGTTTTGCAGGCCTCGGCTAGCCTCAGGTTTGTGACACAAATAAGTATCAAGGAAAGCTTTGCTTGTTTGCTGTTATTATTTTTTAGAGAAAGGGTCGCTCTCTGTTGTTCAGGCTGGAGTGTAGTGCATGATCATAACTTACTGCGGCCTCTAAGTCCTGGGCTCAAGCGATCCTCCTGCCTCAGCCTCCCAAGTAGCTGAGACTACAGATACACTCCACCATGGCTGGCTAGTTTTTTAAGTTTTTTCATACAGACAGGGTCTCACTATGTTGCCCAGGCTGGTCTCAAACTCCTGGTCGCAAGAGATCCTGCTGCCTCAGCCTCCTGAGTTGCTGAGATCCCAGCTCAAGGATAGTATTAGTGGGCAATACTTTCACCATTTCTCCTTTGTATCAGAAAATGAGCTTTGACCACCTTGTCCATGAATCCTTCCTGAACACTTTCCTCTCGTCTACCCCAGCACCACCCCAAAGCCCTCTCCTGGGTGCCCAGTGCTCCTGGATTGAGCTTCCAGAGTAGCACATAGCTGCTAGTGCCTTGAGCTTATCCTTTGTTTACTCACCTGCGCCCCCTACCTGTCTCCTTATAAGCAGAGGCTTTGTCTTATTTATTTGTATGTACCAAGCCTCCAGCATAGAACCTAGCATGGTGCCCAATAAATGTTTGAGAAGGAATGGGAGAGGAGGGGAGGGGAGAAGAGGGAGGAAAAGAGGACAGGAGGGAGAGAGGGAAAGTGCTTTTGCTCCCCTGCTCCCCGGATCCCTCATATAATGGAATTTGCCACAATGCAATATTTCTTTTATGTGTGTAAATGCCTGTGGGCAGCTGGCTCCTACCTGGGAAAAATGATTTTGGAAAGGCCACCAGACCTTCCCCAGTATTGTAAACACCTGTGTTGGTGGTGCAGGGGCCAAGGAAAACTTCACCTTCACCCTTTGCAGTTTCCATGAAAAATCAGCTAATCAACTCACAAAAGGTAGATTAGGGCATGTTGGCTCCTACCTATAGTCCTAGTTACTCAGGAGGCTGGAGTGGAAGGATCGCTTGAGTCCAGGAGGTCAAGGTTGCAGTGATCTGGAATCATGCCACTGCACTCTAGCCTGGGTGAGAGAGTGAGACCCTGTCTCAAAAAAAAAAAAAAAAAATCGGCTAGGGTGGGTGGCTTAGCCTATAATCCCAGCAGTTTGGGAGGCCAAGGTGAGTGGATTGCCTGAGCCCAAGGATTTGAGACTCACCTGGGCAACTTGGCGAGATCTCGTCATTACAATAAATCAAAAATCAGCCGGGCGTGGTAGCGCGTGCCTGTAGTCCCAGTTACTTGGAAGGCTAAGGCAGAAGGATCGCCGGAGCCCAGCAGGTTGAGGCTGAGGTGGCTGGGAACCTGCCACTGCACTCCAGTCTGGGCAAGAGTGAGACTCCAATTCAAAAAACAAAAACAAAAAGCAAATTAATTAGAAAAGGCATGCAAATTTATTCACGTGCACATGGGGAAAGACCACAGTGATTATCTCCACCCCACTCCACTGAGGGTTCAGAAGCTTATATACCATCCTGAGGTTACAGAAAGATCAGGGCTTGGATGGTGACAAACCAGGTTATGGGGGGGGGGGGGAAGGGGG